>NC_040893.2:19164861-19284861 GCF_900634795.4 Betta splendens
CTCTCCCTCTCTCTCTCATCTCGTCTCTCTCCTCTCTCGCTCCCCCCCCCCCTCTCTCTCTCTCTCTGCGCTCTCTCCTCTCCTCTCTCCTCCTCTCCCTCCATCCTGCTCCCTCCTCTCTCTCTCGCTCTCTCTCTCTCTCTCTCTCTCTCTCTCTCTCTCTCTCTCCCCCCCCCCCCCCCTCTCTCTCTCTCGCTCTCTCTCTCTATCTCGCTCTCTCTCGCTCCCTTCAGACAGGATTCAAATTCCTCACGCTGCTCGTCCTGCTGCTTCGGACTCTCCCTCCCGTTCCGATTGTCTCAGGACCATCCCTCGTTCGCCTTTTAATTACGCGCGGACCCCTGAGGTTGTGAACGCGCCTCAGTGAATCGCCCTTTTCCCACTCGCAACAAAGTGTCAGTCTGTGGCGAATAAAGGCGAATCCACATCATAAATAAGTCTGTTCAGGCTGAATATAAATAAGGATGTTTGCTTAAGGATAAACTTCACCTCTCAAACCCGTTATCATCACACCATAAAGCTTTAAATGCTTTGCAGAAACATCAACATACTTATATTGCTCGGTTTTTATTTATCCTGTCTATAAACGTGTTAAATCACTTCACAATATGAATTTCATAGCCTGCTGCTGCTTGTTTGAGTGTTTTTATTGAAGCAGCGCTTTATTTGCAATGACAGGCAGCCAACAGGAAACCATCCTGTTGATGGAGGCTGGAATAAAGTGCAAACATTTATTAAAGTCAAAGTAATAATAATCTGTCTGTTGCTCCTCCTCATAACTTGCATTATGTCATGGTGTGAAACTGTTTGAGCAAACAGATTCAGCCTCAGACCGAAGCATCCTCGGCCGCAGTCTAAATACCCGCCGCCGTCCCTGATTCCCATCAGCGCGGGGCTTCTTGTGTTGTTGCAGACTGTGATGTCTGAGGCGATTGTGTGTGTTTGCACAGAGGAGATGCTGACGCCCGCTGCCTCCGCGCAGTTCACACACTATTCATGAATCACCGATCTGCTGTGTAGATTCCTGTTTTTCTTCTTTCCCCTTGAAAATGATGGGAGGTGCTGGGACTCAGGTTGCAAAGACGTGGCCACTGGCCCTTTAAGAGCGGCTCTGTGGACAGTGTTGTGTTCCCAGGGTCTTTATTGGAGATAGAGAGCGACTGAGAAAGACCCTATTGTATACGCTCCCTTTTCAATCGCAGCTTGAGCAATGGTGCTCTCACTGCTCCGAGATAGAAGCACTGGGGGGGGGGGGGGGGGGTGGACCAAGGGGTCCTGTACAAGAAAGAGGGGTGTACTCAACAACACGGAGTTCTGGAGCTGGATGGGGCTCGAAGGAGTGGATGTTTGGGTTCTGGGGGGATGGGCACCAGCTCGACGCAGGACTCAGCCTGTGTTTAGGTTTGAGCCACGTCACAAACCAGCGAATCAGAGTCACAGAAAACCAAGAGTTAATAATTTAGGGATTTCACGATGAAGCTAAAGTGGGTTAACTGAGTTACAAAGCACTTGCTTCCAGTTATGAAATCTCCTGGACCAGTTCAACAAGTTCTATGGAACTGGTTATCACATCTCGTTAGTCTGCACAGCCGGCTCAACAAGACAAGCGGTTAGTTCAAATACGAGCAGTGTCTATTGGCTGAACATGGGAAACTCCTTCCACCGCTCTCCAGCTACAGGACACCTGAGCCAGAGAACAACAGGCTCTCCCACTCCCTGTTCCTTCACCTTGTCCCTGCAGACAGGAAGCAGGGGGGGGGGGGCTCTCAGACAGGCTCCTCTGCCCCCTGCTGGTGTAACCCGGTGCTGCTGCACTTCCCCCTCTTGTCCACAGGGGGCGCAAAGAAGACCAGGAATGAGGGAGAGAACCTAATTCAAAGAGTTTGACTCGTTACCTGCAGTTCATCCAGATTCAGAAAGACTTGATTGAGTTTGCTGTGTAGTTTCCTACAGCCCAGCATCTGCTGTGAATCACACTCTGTTCGCAGAACAAAGTCACAGCCAAAGAAAAAGGGAGACATTTATTTTCATTGGAACCGAGTGGCGTGTTTTGGATAAATGCACAATTAACTGCCCCGTCTGCCAGATGTGTGAGTAAACTCGCTGGCGTTGCAAGACGCGAGGGAGCAGACGCCCAAGCCTCACGAGGACAATCCGACACTCCCAAATTATGAACATCTGTTTTCTTTTATGCAACAAAGGCAGAAGAACACGCTGGCTGGCCTCGACGGGCGGACAAACAAATGCAGGTCAGCGTGAGGACGATGAGCGAATGTTCCGTCATCACTTGGCTTTTAGGAAATAGATCTGTTCGTGATTTGCAACGACTTACAAACACAGCAACGAGAAACGTCAGGAGTCACACACAGCAGGAAAAGGCTTCAAACAAAGGGCCTGGCAGATGAATGGTGTCGTGGAGGGCATTCACAGCCGCGCAGCTTCTCACGCGCCGTCTCATCATAAAACCGAACCATATTATGTCTCAGAGACGAGAGAAGGTCCAACGACTGCACACTGAAACGTACAGCTGCTGGATGAGTCCTGTATAATAGAGAGGAGGAGCCACACAGTTAGTGGACCTGAAGTCAGTGGTGCGTTGAAGGTCCCGCAGCATCTAAACGCAGCGGTGGCTCAGTGACCTGAGCAGCTGTGACTGGAAGCTGCTGAAGGATCCTCTCCTGCCACCACTCAGGCAGGAGAAGCAGAGGATTGTTTCTTTTTTCAATCGCACCACTTGTGTTCACAATAGCAGCCCCCGGGTCAGCGCATATTAGATTAGGGAGGTTCCGGCCTTTAATGGGATCTGCTCAGTTTAGAGGGTTTAAATCCAGATGTGTCCACGGAGCTGAGGTGATGAAGTGATTCAAGTCCATGTGAGAACACTTTTATTTGCACCTGTTTCTAAGCATACTTCTTTTTATTACTATTTTTTGGATTTTAGTTTTTTTTTTACTTTGATGACAAATTGTGAACCAGTTGTTGACTGGTGCGCAGAGTGTGACCTTTGACCCCCGACAAGTTCTTCAGTTTTTTTCATGTCTTGCTCCATCCTGCTCTATCTACTATCTACTGTTTCCCTCCGGTGTCCTGGTCCCTCCTACATCCAGTTTGTTACGTAACGTTATTCCGGCTCAAACAATGGCTAGCGTTAAATCCCTCTCGTATATGTGACTTTGGAAAAGGGTTAATATCTGGGAGGTTGTGAGAAGGGCCGTCGGCGCAGATTAAAGTCTTGGTTGGGCCAATCTGCAGCGCTGCAACAACGGGCTCCCAGCTGTGCTGGAATGATAATCCCTCTGTTTTAATCTGCCTGAGTGGGAGCCAAGCCGTGGCTCGGGGGCCGTGCAGGGGCGCGGGACGCAGGTTTGAGGGCAGGTTAATGATGAGCTGCACACACAGGCTCAAAGCGGAGAAGGGGAAAGTCCAGCGTGACATCTGGTGACGGCAGTGGGGAAGATCTCAGCAGGGATTAATTCTTTACTGTTATGATTATTTGGGCCTCTGCGGTCACGTGATGTTTATGTGTGTATAAGCGAGGACGGCTCCAATTCCTCTCAGAGCCGCGGGTTTAAGGGAGGAGGCCTAAATAGTGGGGATTATTCTCTCCCCCCCCCCCCCCACCCCCCCCCCCCCCCCCCCCCCCCCCCCCCCCCCCGTCTTTCTCTCTCTCTCTTACCCTATTTTTCCAAACCAAGCGCTCTGCCTCTCATTTCATGGTGATGACGGCGATGACCGCAGGGATGAGCACGGCAGGCATCCATCGAGGCTTCCTCAGGAAATATGGTAGGGCTGCAGCCGCTCCTCTACCTGTACTAGTGCCGCTTTGCTGGTGCTTTGTGCTTGTGCTCCTGCCTTCAACTCTGAATGCGGAGCCGCTTTTCCCAGTGATGACGGCGAAAGAGGCTGCAGAGCGACGCTGTCTGACAGTCGCTCTGCTCAGAAAATTGCTGCCACATGTTTTTACAAAATGTGATGTTCGTTTTCAGAGCCAAGTCATGACCGGGGACTCAGCCAGCGCGTCTCATGTCACATCTGTTTAACATCTGTCTTGATTTATCCTGATGCGATGCCTCAGGCACCGGGACAGAAGACTGTGCTCAGCAATGATGTCAGAAGTTTGTTTTCTTTTGTGTGAATTAATTCGTGAACCTAGAAAGTGAGTAGATTTTCCAACCAGGTGCCACAGGAAGCCCGTAACTCTCTCCCTCCTGTTCACCTCTAATCCTCAGTGTGAGCAGACCCTACCTCAATGCTCTTTATACACATTTTAGTGACGGCCGTCTGAGTCTCATTTCGTCGTCTCCCTGCACGGCAGAGCTCAGCACTGGTGTAGTTTTATTATCAGGTTATTTTCAGGTTTTCTCTCTTCACTCTGTCAAAATGGATGTTATCACAGGTTATTGAATATTTTGAAACGGATGCTCTTACAAAGTTGCTCCTATTAAACCTATACACTTGTATGAAGTTGTGCTGTACAGGAAGATGTTCTGTTGTTGATGGCACATACCAGAAAGGATTCTCAGACTTCCTCGTGTCCTAGTAGATGGTTTGTACATTGGAGGATCTAAGGTCATCCAAAAATGAATGCTAGGTTTGATGGCAGGGGCTACCGTTTCTTTGTGGCTGCAGGAGGCTTCATGTTTAAGCAGTGGAAGGAGAAGTACCTGGTGCTGACCATGGAGGGAAGCCTGATGGTGTGCCGTGATGCAGAGTCTCCTCCAGACCAGGTGGTCTCGCTCCAAACCAGCTGTGAGGCCGTGGTGGAGGGACGGGAAATCCTGGACCTCCCCAAGCTGCCACCAGGGGGCAGGAGGGACTGCTGCTTCGCCCTCATTCTGCCCCAGAACAAGTTCCTGCTGCTGCTCTCAGACAACCCTGACGACTGCAGGTGGGTGTCACTGTCCCACACACACGGGCACACGCACGCACGCACAAACGCGCGCACACACATACACACACACACACGTACGCACGCATGCATGCACGCACGCACACATGCACACATGCACACACGCACAAACGCGCACACGTACACACACACACACACATGCGACACACACACACACACACACGCACACACACACACACACACACACACACACACACACACACACACACACACACACACACACACACACACACACACACGTTCCCTCTGACCCACTGCTGATCACACACCTGCTGACACTCACAGGCTGCTTAACTCTTTGTAAAGTGAGGTCTTTCTTCCTTTAACTCATGTACAACACTTTATCCTCCTGTGTCTTGCCTACACATTGAATGACCCCAGGTAATTTCAGACTCCAGGGAGAAGTTTGTATTTTAGTTAGCGGTTGCATTCATCTTTATCTGCAGCCAAGTAAAAATCTCATCATTTTTGACTTTTATGAACACAGATTCTGGAAGTTCAACAAACCTTCCCTGAGTCTGAGGTCTCCTTTGCCCCACATGCAGTCAACAGTGTTTATTGCAGCTGGCACCAGACAGTGTGTGTGCGTGTGTGCGTGTGTGCGTGTGTGTATGCGTGCGTGTGTGTGTGTGTGTGTGTATGTGTATGTGTGTGTGTGTGTGTGTGTGTGTGTGTGTGTGGGTGAGTGTGTGTGTGTGTGGAGTGGGTGTGTGTGTGGTGAGTGAGTGTGTGTGTGTGTGAGTTAGTGTGTGTGTGTGTGTGAGTGTGGTGTGGTGTGTGCGTGTGGGTGTGTTGTGCGTGTGGGTGTGTTGCTGTGGTGGGTGTGTGTGTGTAGTGAGTGTGTGGTGTGTGTGGGTGTGTTGTGTGTGTGGTGGGTGTGTGTGTGGTGTGGGTGTGTGTGTTGTGTATGTGTGTGGTGTGTGTGTGTATGTGTGTGTGATGTGAGTGTGGTGTGTGTGTGTGTGTGTGTGTGTGTGTGGGTTGTTGTTTGTGTGTGGTGTATGTGTGTGTGTGTGTGTGCGTGTGTGTGTGTTGTGTGTGTGTGTGGTGTGTGTGTGTGTGTTGTGTGTGTGGGGTGGTGTGTGTGTGTGTGTGCGTGGTGGTGGTGTGTGTGTGTGTGTGTGTGTGTGTGTGTGTGTGTGTGTGTGTGTGTGTGTGTGCGTTCGTGTGTGTGTGTGCGTGCGTGTGTGTGTTTGTGTGCGTGTGTGTGTGTGATGCACGTGTCTCAGGCTGACTTTGTTCTTCTTACCTTTCACAGTCTTTGGCTGAAGTTGATCAGGAAAGTGAGAGAGGTGAGTCAGCAGCTCTGACATCAGTCTGTAGTTTTAGGCTTCATCCCAACATCACACCGCTGCTTTGTAGTAATGTGGTGACACAGTTAAGTTTACATTATTATGGATCATCTGTGAAGTAATGGTTTAAATGCTGCGTCTGTTGCGTGGCTGCGCTCTGAGCCTGTGTTTGGTCGTGTATCCAGGGTGTCGTGTCATCCATGGTCCTTCAGAGGCAGCGCAGCATCACTCCCTGCATCACCGACAGAGACCCGCTGCCCGACTCCTCCAGCGATAAGGACCCCGGCTCACCCAGGGTCAGTGAGGGAACTCCTCCGCTGTCTGGAGTCCCCGAACGCGGAGGCTCCTTCAGAGACAGAGGCCAAAACCAAGGTAAGAGCACGTCACAGACACACAGCTACGTCCACGCTCTGTTTACATGCAGGCTGTTTCTCACCCAATGACTCCTGCAGCCAGCGCCCCCCGGCGGCCGCTTCGTAGTGTGTCTGTGGCCCCCCCCCATCGCGTGTCCGACTGTCTTCGCCATGGCAACAGCAGCGATGCTCGTGCGGTGAGGGCGGTGTGCCTGCTGATGGGGGGCGCGGCGGCCTCGTCCGCTCTGGGCTACCTCAACTCCTGCCCCCCGTCGTCCTCGCTCGCCAGCAGAGCCCCGGAGATGGCCCACGGCGCGGGGGGCTTCTCGGAGCTGGGCGGGGGAGGCTCCTTCCACGCCTGCAGCCAGGACGTTGACTCCCCCCACTTCAACAGCTTTGACTTTGAAGGAGACTCCGACTTTGATGCGTTCGACTGTGGGGGATTTGCTTTTTAACTGTGCTGGTTTTCCTTTATCAAACACCCTTGTGTTCCTGAGGATACTGTACCTCGGGATCGACTGGTGAGCTGACAGCTGCATGGACCTTCATGAGGGAGTTATAACAGTAGTGCTTAGTCATTGTTGTGTAGATTTTATATGGCTAAATGATGTGACCTCTGTGACTATTTCCTGCTCGTCCTCATTCTTTGTATTCATTGGCTTTTTGCTCAGTTTCCTTTTGCCCTGCTTTAAACCAAAGCGTCACCCGCCACGCACCATCTGCACATATCTAGGACAAACCCAGTGCAGAGGTGAACTCTGAATAAATCCTGTCTTTCTCTCTGTCTAGTTGACTCTGTGTCGTTCTCTCTGGCCTGTTTGACTCGCTTTGTTCGCTGGTGTGGAGCAGCAGTGCAGACAGCAGGACAAGGGTTTTGAGAGCAGGGATGATGGAGCAGATTTGTTCTGGAGGAGCATATGAGCCCAAACAGTCAAGTGCTATTTGGAGAAGATTAAAACTAGGAATATGATAGAATGTGGTTCAGGTAAATTTGAATATTATTCAGTATTTATTTATGTTCTTCTTATACACAAGAGGCCAGTTTATTATATTCTGAATGTTATAACACCATGAAGCTTTGTTGCCTAACAGCGACAGGCCAATCAGGTTGAAGCAGCTCACTGACCTCACTGTTAAATAAAGTAAAGCTCATTCCTGTTCCTGTTTCAGGACTTTATTCTTACTCATCATTGCAAAAGCTCCCATTCATAAAATGACTGAGCCTGTTTCCAGCTTTATGACAGCTTTTTTGACTTTGTCATGATTTATCTACCACTGTCTTTTATTATAATACATACAAGTGCAAGTGAAGTAATTTCACATGATTGAATTTGAGACCTTACTGCTGGTGGTTCTCAGGTTTGTACTGGGTGTGTGTCCAGTCAGTATGTTTTACTATTTGCGTTAGGAAGCACATTTACAGACATGCTCAGATGAAGTCAGGTCATCACACCTTCAGCATTTGAACATGTAAACAGACCAGTTGGTTAAGGGTCATTAATCCTTCCATGTCTAAGCTGGTTAGATTAAAGTCAACTTTATGGCAACTGTTCACTATTACCTACATAACAACCTGGTCTGTCCCAGTGTCTCACACCTTTTACCCAATGACTGACCTACTTCTACTCCCAACCCACACTGACAGCTTTGTCCAATGAATCAAACCTACTGAATGCTTTGCTCAACAAGATAAACACACACTTGACACTGGAGAAACTTCAGCTCCTGATATTAAGCTTCTTCCATACGCAACAAAACACACAATGCAGTGAAAATCAAACTGTACATGCTTCGGCTTGGGTTGATAATCAGCATGTTGTGTGTAAAGTATAGGCCGTGTTAACCTAACACACACTAACTGTACAGCCATGTGTTCCTGCACACAGCCACTGGGTGAAGGTGTTTCATGCTGCGGCACGTTGTCACCTCTGTCCTAAAGGAGATTGGATCAAAGCAGGGAGGATTATTCAGTATAAGAGGATGATCTGGTCTGCGCAGCGACGTACTGTATAGACAGAGCTGTGGACGTGCTGTTTATCTGTTGGCCACTAAGATGAAAATGCAAAGACTCCACATGTAGAAGCCACAACATGAAGAGCAGGACACAGACAAGACTTGACCTGTACAAGATGCTTTAAAAAGATCATTCTAATTCTAATACTCATTCTCATTCTCATTCCACGCATCTGCAGATATTTTAAAATGCAGTCTAGAGGTGAACTCTGAGCAAAGCCTCTCTCCTTGTCTCTCTGACTCTGTCATTCTCCCTGTGGATTGTTTGACTTGCTTGTTTGCTGGTGTGGAGCAGCAGTGCAGACAGCAGTACAAGGGTTTGAGAGCAGGGATGAAGGAGCAGATTTGTACTAGAGGAGCATATGAGCCCAAGCAGTCATGTGCTATTTGGACATTTTTTCATAAAGCAGTAATGATGTCTTGGGTTTTCCGCCCACAAGCTGAACATGGACTGAACTGTGTGTTTGTGTAAGTGTCCCCAGTGAAGACGAACTATACATGCTGAGTTATTTTATTTTTTATTATTATTATGAGTGCATTAAATACAGTATGAACATCACAGTTATGTGTTTTTAAACCACTGATTTTGGTTAAGTGATTAAATAGTTTAAACAAGAAACAAACAACAGCTTAGTGTAAATCTCATTTACATCAACAAACATCAACAGACATTGCTCTAATGCAAAAAAATGTGTGTTTGCTTTTGAGCAGTTCAATTATTTTGGTGCTAATAACTTGTTATGGTGGGACTTCTCCTTGTCACCGTGGGGTAGCTATAATGTTATGCCTGCGAGGAACATTAGCAAAGCTGCTGTACGCTGGATTGAGGTTAATACTGTCGGGGCCTTCAGCACAGGAGAAGGTGAAATGCTGCAGCAGAGACACCATGAAGATGAACAGCTCCATACGAGCCAGAGCCTCTCCAACACACGCTCTCTTTCCTGCAGGGATGCAACCACAAACAAAGCCTCACCTTACTGAACAACATGAAGCAATTAAGATGTTAAAGCCCTCAGTTAGATCAATGGAAACACAGCTGCTCCTGTGTTTTACCTGCAGAAAACGGCATGAATGCAGGATGTTTCTTGAAGTTGCCATTCTGGTCCAGGAAGTGCTGTGGGTTGAAGGACCCGGGTGTTGCCCATTGCTTTTCCTCTTTGAGCACAGAGTGCAACAATGGCAGAATCACAGTGTCCTGTTGGGACGATAATGCCCTTTTAGAAACCTCTATACCAGATGAACTCCTGCAACCTTCCAGACTGTCTGGCGATAAGGATAGTTTATATTGACAATACCTTGGGGATTGTGTAACCCCTGAAGGAGATGTCCTTGAGCGCATAGTGAGGGACACTGAAAGGAGTAATATCCAGGTAACGCTGAACCTCATGAATGACAGCATCTGTGAAGGGGAGGGACTTCCTGTCCTCCATGTTGGGGCAGCGCTCCTTTCCAATCACCGTGTCAATCTCCTGCTGCATTTTTTCTGGACATAGCAAAGAAAACATATTTGATTGTGTTGAGAGACATGATGCACTTAAATAGGTGGTAAGTTAAAAGTACTGTGTCTTGTTGGGACACCTACCCTGGATGTTTGGGTATTTAATCAGGGCACTGAGGCCATATCTGATGGTGGAGCTGGTGGTTTCAGTTCCCGCCAGGAACAGATTCAGAACTGTGGACACCAAGTTGTCATGACTGAATTCAGTTGTAGGATTGTTCTTTTCCTGAGGAGACAAATTGGTAAATTGTGTTTTAATTATTTAATTACACTGTAAACTGTATGTTCACAATGTGATGTGTTCAAAGCTAACAAATGGCCCTTCACAGTCCAACCTGATCGATTCGGATGAGGAAAGAGTCAATGTAGTCTCTCGGGGAGCTGGGGTCCAGTGTTTCTTTGTGCTCAAGGATCTTCTTCTCAATGAACACTCTCATTTCCCCAACCTCATCAAAAAGGCTGTGATGTCGTCCAGGAAGACGTTCCATTAACCAAGGAAAGAGGTTGTACATCTGTGTGAGGGGAGAACATGGCATGTAGAAACATACTGTATGCGTGTTTACATAACATGCATTTAACATTGCATGCAGTAAGTACACATTATGGAACCATTAGCAGTTGCCAGTTGACCATTAACCACTGTGACCTGCTCCTACCTGACCCCAGGGGCTGCTGGCAAACTTCAAAATCTCAGATATGATGTAGAGGAGTCGCAGGAACTGCTTGTCTTCATAGTCGAAGCGCTCCCCAAACACCAAGCAGCAGATCACGTTAGAGATGGTGCAGCTTAACAGGAATGTTGGGTCAAAAGACTTGGCTGGAGGAGACGATATCACAGTTAGGAGAGTGTCTAGAAGGCATCTTTCAAAACACATCCGAGGATGTGGACAAGTGACCAACCCAAGAACTCTTACAGTATCTAACATTTCAGTATAACTTTGCCCAATCTTTGTCATTATCTGTAGTTAGTTGAACTGGTGTCAATAACAAACAACACACCTTTGAACGTTTCTATGTGATCCCTGACGTGTTTGCTCTCCTCCTGGATCCACTCCTCCATCCCTTTACGTCCCATTCCAAAGTCTCTTAAAGTGGTCAGAGTGAAACGGCGAAGTTGGCGCCAACGCTCCCCGTTGCTGATTATCAAACCTGGCGATATTAAATATTTGCTTAATGATTTATATTGACTTAAAGTCAGATACAGTATATACATACACAAAACCCCTGAAAATGGAAGTGTTGTTACCATAGCCTCTGGTAGCTTTGAGTGCAAACGGTACTTGTCCTCTGCCTGTAAAGTCGTCTGCCTGGTCCACCAGAGCCTCCTTCACTGCGTCATATCCTACAAGGACCACCATGCGCTGCCACCCCAGGTACACTGTCATCACAGGACCATAGGTTTCACTGAACTGGAAAAAGGAATGATTCATCATTATAATGAGCAAATTCAAATATGAGCAGTATACACCAATTAAACATGCTCCTGGACTCACCTTGAGAAAGCTCTTAAAAGGTGCATGTTTGTCCACCTGTGGCAGGTTTCCTATGAGAGGCAGAGCAAAGGGCCCTGGAGGCAAACGGTGCTTCCTACTGGTCTTCACACTGAACCATATCAGGACTAGGATCAGCCCTGCTAGTATCACTGTAGCAGAAACGTCCATGACGCTGTCCTCGCGGTCTTCTGGTGTCTACAGTGACCAGCAGATGCCTCTTATACTCACCGACTCCACTGTGTGTTTGACTCTATCTAATTATTTTAGTTGATATTTAACAGACTGCTGGCAACAGAGCAGCATGAGGACAGAGGTGAACCACATCCGTTACCTTTGTGCATTATTGCACCTTTATCTACCATTTCTCCATGACCCGTGGCAAATATAAAGCAAAAAAGATAAACAAGGTTAGAAAATTCATTTAACAACATTTGATTAACAACATTTCATGCAACTCCTCTCTCTTCCGTCTGAGGCTGACCCTTTATTCTGGTCAATATGCAGTTCTAGAGTTATTTCTCCACTTTGAATGTGTCTAACTTAAAGAACAAACACACAGGATATCTGAACTATTATTAGTTTGATTTATGGTTGTTTGTTTTGGTGAGGTATCCCTTTTAAATATTTTAACAACTGGAATCTAATTAGGCCTTACAGTATGTCAACAGTAGTGGCTTCCCTTCATTGCCTCCTCATTCATATGAGACTTATGAGACAGACTTCAGGCTGCATCTAATCACACTTGACACACACCTAATTGTGTCTAGGTGTGTTGTTCATACTGTACCACGATAAACGTGTATTGATGGATATTTATTGCTGCAATATTAGGTCAAAGAAAACCAAGACAACATTTATGATGATGTGTAGCCATACAAATCAGATACACACTAGATGAAATGATCATTGAGGTCACCTGGGGAAGAGGGTGAAGGTGTCTTTGTTTACAGTTGGATCAGACGGTGTATAATATTATAACAGTGAGTGTAATTAGGTAAAGGTGTACTAAGGTACATTAAGGAGTCACCTATGCCTTCATGCTGCACTCCTGCCAACTGTTGGTTAATAATAAACAAAAATTATCATTTGGGGACAGATACAGAATTAGGTGAGTGACTGACTGAAACAAATTTTTCCCTTCTTAATTCTAGTGAAAAATCACAGTATATAGTGTCACAACCTGGCTCAGCTGAATGTGACAAAGAGGGAGGCCACACATAGATTCCTAATTCTAGGGACGAATCACAGTATAAAGGCATACAGTATAGTTTATCTATAATAATTATGACATTTTGAATTGAGTGTAAGAGATATCCCTGAGTGTTTAATAGTGATGGAGCATAACCAGGTAACGCTGGACCCCATGAATGACAGCATCTGTCAAGAGGAGGGACTTCCTGTCCTCCTTTCTGGTCACAGTCTCAATATCTGCATTTTCTCTGGACAAGCACAAAAACATTTTTTTTTTGTATGTAGCCAAATGTAAACATTTAACTGTAGGCGGGAAAAATGAGTGTTTCAATAAAATAAAAAAAAATTCTATTATAAAAATTATTTGTCAATTGTTAATAAAGTTAATTGAAATGCTAGTTGGCTAAAGGCGCCCCCGTAGCTGAAAGTTTAAATTAGCAAGAAGAGCCATTAAGAAACAGATAAACTATTTCAAAGTTGTCGAAATTGGTATTTAGCCTTTTTCTGTGATTTATGAGACTTGCCCTCGTTGTAACGGACACATGAAGGCGTTCAAGGGGTAAATATCTGCCAGTAGCTTCTGTTTCAGCCAGAAAGTTAAAAAATTAGATGCTAATCGGAATTAGCCCACAAATAGTATTAGCTAGCTCCTGCTTGACTACAATACTGGATCATATTCATGTGTGTTGTTAGTTTATGTTGATGTTGTCAGTTTATGCAAATCTAAAATGAGCTTGTTGATCAGGGGAAACGACGAGGAATCCTTCTAAGAACTTCTACCAGGTGTCAGTCACTCCACCTGATCAGTCTTCACCCTGCTCCGTGGTCTGATGTGTTTAAGTGAAGGCTCCAGGGGTTTGTGAGCACTGATAACACGTAAGTGCTTCGTTGTTCGTGTAGGCAGTAACTTCCACCTAGACATGTTTTTATTTTTAATGTGGCTGTGACGTCACTTCCGAACACCTGGGTGGATATAGTCACACATGAAACATCTCTAATTGTTACAGTTTTGCCAAGATTGTGTATTGATGGATGCTGCCTCTCTGGCCGCTCTCCAGTCGTACAAAATAAAAAACTCAAGTGTAATGAAGTGGGTTTTGTCCAGAGTTTACTAACATTCATATGCCTCAATAATTTAATTTTACAAAGTGCTGCGACCTTGTACTCAAGGTTTGTGGTGGCGAACAAAATAATTGTTTGAAATGAATTAATGGACAGTAATGTCAGCCAGGACAGAGTGTATGACTCAAACAAGTGCATTCTTTTAGGTTTTGGCTAGTTTAGCAAACATTACATTATCATTCAAAGCTTGGGTTTACAAAGATGTCATAATTTCAAATGTAAATTAAAAATATTTATTGATTAATACAAGTGTCTGAACAGTGTCAGTACAAGGTGTACAGTATATTGGAGAGTAGTTGGATTTTTTTGGCAGAACAATGAACTGACATTAAAATATTTAAGTGAAGATAATTACAATACATCAATACCTGACTGTAAATTTTGATCAAGAATTGTTTAAAAAAATAGGTTATCTAAATCCAGATTCAAGTCTGTGAACGATCAAGAGACTAAGCATTAACAAACTGTCCACTGTTTTGTCACCGTGGGGTAGCGATGATGTTATGCCTGCGAGGAACATTAGCAAAGCTGCTGTACGCTGGATTGAGGTTAATACTGTCGGGGCCTTCAGCACAGGAGAAGGTGAAATGCTGCAGCAGAGACACCATGAAGATGAACAGCTCCATACGAGCCAGAGCCTCTCCAACACACGCTCTCTTTCCTGCAGGGATGCAACCACAAACAAAGCATCACCTTTACTGAACAACATGAAGCAATTAAAATGTTAAAGGCCTCAGTTAGATCAATGGAAACACAGCTGCTCCTGTGTTTTACCTGCAGAAAACGGCATGAATGCAGGATGTTTCTTGAAGTTGCCATTCTGGTCCAGGAAGTGCTGTGGGTTGAAGGACCCGGGTGTTGCCCATTGCTTTTCCTCTTTGAGCACAGAGTGCAACAATGGCAGAATCACAGTGTCCTGTTGGGACGATAATGCCCTTTTAGAAACCTCTATACCAGATGAACTCCTGCAACCTTCCAGACTGTCTGGCGATAAGGATAGTTTATATTGACAATACCTTGGGGATTGTGTAACCCCTGAAGGAGATGTCCTTGAGCGCATAGTGAGGGACACTGAAAGGAGTAATATCCAGGTAACGCTGAACCTCATGAATGACAGCATCTGTGAAGGGGAGGGACTTCCTGTCCTCCATGTTGGGGCAGCGCTCCTTTCCAATCACTGTGTCAATCTCCTGCTGCATTTTTTCTGGACATAGCAAAGAAAACATATTTGATTGTGTTGAGCGACATGATGCACTTAAATAGGTGGTAAGTTAAAAGTACTGTGTCTTGTTGGGGCACCTACCCTGGATGTTTGGGTATTTAATCAGGGCACTGAGGCCATATCTGATGGTGGAGCTGGTGGTTTCAGTTCCCGCCAGGAACAGATTCAGAACTGTAATTACCAAGTTGTCATGATTGAATTCAGTTGTAGGATTGTTCTTTTCCTGAGGAGACAAATTGGTAAATTGTGTTTTAATTATTTAATTACACTGTAAACTGTATGTTCACAATGTGATGTGTTTAAAGCTAACAAATGGCCCTTCACAGTCCAACCTGATCGATTCGGATGAGGAAAGAGTCAATGTAGTCTCTCGGGGAGCTGGGGTCCAGTGTTTCCTTGTGGTCCTGGATCTTCTTCTCAATGACCGCTTTCATTTCCTGAATCTCCGCATAAAGGCTGTGATGTCGTCCAGGCAGACGTTCCATTAGCCAGGGAAAGAGGTTGTACATCTGTGTGAGGGGGACACATGGCATGTAGAAATGTGTTTGGTCCGCTGGGACATAGTTGTAAATATCGTGTTAAGGAGCGTGTTTACATAACATGCATTTAACATTGCATGCAGTAAGTACACACTATGGAACCATTAGCAGTCGCCAAAAGACCATCAGCCACCGACTGTGACCTGCTCCTACCTGACCCCAGGGGCTGCTGGCAAATTTTACAGCTTCGGATATGATGTAGAGGAGACGCAGGAACTGCTTGTCTTCATAGTCGAAGCGCTCCCCAAACACCAAGCAGCAGATCACGTTAGAGATGGTGCAGCTTAACAGGAATGTTGGGTCAAAAGACTTGGCTGGAGGAGACGATATCACAGTTAGGAGAGTGTCTAGACGCTACGCTACCTTTGCTTTTACAATTGCATATGATGGGACTAAAGGAGCCAGTCAGGTGACATTGTTGACATATTTATGTTGTTTTCATGGCTAAACCTGACACAATAGTGCTACAACCTTAATGTTT
Organism: Betta splendens; assembly: GCF_900634795.4. Lineage (NCBI taxonomy): Eukaryota > Metazoa > Chordata > Actinopteri > Anabantiformes > Osphronemidae > Betta > Betta splendens. The sequence continues at coordinate 19,180,975 of NC_040893.2, forward strand.
ATAGGAGAATTATTTCAACACAAATCCAAGGATGTAAACAAATGATGACCAAAAACTATTTTATTTAACATTTCATGTCTCAACTTGACAACTTTTTGTCAGAGGAAGGACCTGAAGTTCAACTGGTCCAGAGATAAACACAGATCATGTTTCTACTTTAGTTTCTGATTAGTTATTTTACATCATATGTTTGTTATCAACAACATTTCTGTGCAGTGAAGTCTTAAAGTAATTATTGGCTGCTAAGTTTAGTCCCACCCCTTGTGTTTTTTTTACTACAGATAATGTAAAACAAGGCTCTCTTATAAACATCTTCCATTACTTCATCTGGCATCAATAATAAACAACACACCTTTAAATGTCTGTATGTGATCCCTAACGTGTTTGCTCTCCTCCTGGATCCACTCCTCCATCCCTTTACGTCCCATCCCAAAGTCTCTTAAAGTGGTCAGAGTGAAACGGCGAAGTTGGCGCCAACGCTCCCCGTTACTGATTATCAAACCTGGCGATATTAAATATTTGGTTATTGATTAAAAGTCGGATATATACATACACAAAACCTTTTGATAATGAAAGTATGTTGTGTTACCATAGCCTTTGGTTGTTTTGAGTGCAAACGGTGCTTGTCCTCTGCCTGTAAAGTCGTCTGCCTGGTCCACCAGAGCCTCCTTCACTGCGTCATATCCTACAAGGACCACCATGCGCTGACACCCCAGGTACACTGTCATCACAGGACCATAGGTTTTGCTGAACTATGGCAGACATAGAAAAGTCTTTTTAAAATGAAACTATGCAGACGTGTTTCTGTATAAAATTCAACTTCAGTACAATTAAAAAATTAAACAGGCTCCTGGACTCACCTTGAGAAAGCTCTTAAAAGGTGCATGTTTGTCCACCTGTGGCAGGTTTCCTATGAGAGGCAGAGCAAAGGGCCCTGGAGGCAAACGGTGCTTCCTACTGGTCTTCACACTGAACCATATCAGGACTAGGATCAGCCCTGCTAGTATCACTGTAGCAGAAAGGTCCATGACGCTGTCCTCACGGTCTTCTAGTGTCCACACTGATTAACGATCCCTCTTATACTCACCGACTGCACAGTGTACTGTAATTGAATCCATCGGATTTTTTTTCTCTTAGTTGATATTTAACAGACTGATGGCAACAGAGCAGCATTAGGACAGAGGTAAACCACATGTGTTACCTTTGTGCATTATTGAACCGTTATCTACCATTTTCTCTGACACATATCCCATATCAAGCGACAGAGATAAAGAAGCTAAAAAAATGGACGTAACAACTTGGAGCTTATGTCAACAGCTGTTGCTTCCCTTCATCGCCTCCTATACCTACACACTTCAAGCTACTTCTAATCACACACACCGAATTGTGTCTAGGTGTGTTGTTCATACTGTGTCAGGATAAACATATATTGACAGACGCGCACCGGAGTGTGTGACACGCGAGGACCAAAAGTTCCCAGCGTCAACGTCTCCTGACAGATAAGCTCAGACTAACCATTAAGGAAGAAAAACTTCCCGGGTAGAAAGAACTTGTTTTGGGTTTACTTTCATTTTCTTATTTTCATCAGACCTCTGAATATTGTCTATAGTAGTAGTTAAAGGTGATAAGCAAACTAAGAAAGTGTGTTATTGATTAAATGCCGGTAATTGTTTAGTTAAACTAAAGTGTTTGCACTTTAGTTTAACTACCCCTCTACTACCCCTCTACTTCTCAAAAAAAAAAAACCTAGTAGAGTGTGCTCACAAGTTTGTTTCTGTGTGTAGTTAGTGGTTACACACTGCTGCCACCATGTGTCTAAAGTTTGTGATAGCAAAAGAATAAAAAAAGAATTGTTTGAAATGAATTAATGGGCAGTAATGTCACCCAGGACAGAGTTAGTTACTCAAACAAGCTCTTTTAGGAGCCGGCTAGTGTAGTAAACAATACATTTTCATTCACGGTTTTGTTTACTTAGATGCCAAACTAAAACACAATTTCAAATGTAAATTAAAATTATTTTAATTTAATATTTATTTCAAGCATGTAAATATAAAAGAAAATCAGTACATGGTAATAAATAATAATTTGTTCATCTCTATAGATCACATATTGCATGCTTGAAAGGTGACTCCATGCTATGAAGCAGTTCTGTCTCCTTTCCTCTTCACCCTGTACACCTCAGACTTCAGGTACAACTCAGTCCTGTCATCTCCAGAAGTTCTCCGATGACTCTGCTATTGTAGGACATATCCAGGGTGGTGATGTCACAGAGTACCAGGCTGTGGTGGACTAGTGTGGACAGAACCACCTTAAACTGAACATCAGTAAAACTAAAGAGCTGGTGATTGAAGAGGTGGAGGTGGTGACAGAGCACAAATACCCAGGAGTGTACTTGGACAATAAACTGGACTGGAAAAAGAACTCGTCAGCTGTGAACAAAAGGCTCAGAGCAGGATGTACTTCCTGAGGAGGCTCAGGTCCTTTAACGTCTGCAGCTCCATGCTGAGGATGTTCTGTGAGTCTGTGGGTCCAGTGTTTTAGGCTGTGGTCTGTGGGGCAGCAGCATGAATGTAGCAGACAGTAACAGACTGGACAAAATGATCAGGAGGGCTGGTTCTGTTCTGGGGGTGGAGCTGGACCCCCTACATGCTGTATCTGAGAGGAGGATGCTGGTCCAGCTCCTCTCTATAGACAACACCTCCACCCCCACACAGTGGCTGGACTGAGGAGCACCTTCAGCCAGAGGCTGATCAGTATTAGGTTCTCCACAGAACGCCAGTGGAGATCCTTCCTACCGGTGCCATCAGCCTGTACAACTGCTCCACTGTCTGTAAGGGTTGATCCTCATCCATGCAATAACATGTATAATAAAACTTTGGCTAGTAATTAGATGTGAGTGTGTGTAGATGTGTTGGCATTCTTATTTCTAATCTCCCCACCTTCTTGTGTGTTCCTCCAACTGACAGCGATCAAAGTGTGTGAAATAATTTCCCACTGGGATTAATGAAGTTTTTTTGAACCTTGAAAGAAGTTATACTTATTTAATCCTACCCCCTTTCATATTACATTTTTATCTTCCCATATCATCGACATTGCCCATACCAAAAAGATGCAAGCACACTTACTGTACAATATTAATACCAATATTTCCCACCAACAAAATTACACAATACATGAACTAAAATAACACAAAATATGGTGCCCCATAACATTGGGCACGGATATTGATAGCATAAATCATATTCTAGAGTTTATTTGACAATGACAGCAATGCTGTCTTTATGAAACACTCATTTCTCCAGTGTCCATACTATTTATTGATTAGTACAAGTGTCTGACATCAGTACAATGTGTATATTAGAGGGTAGTCAGGTGACATTGTGCCTAAATGTGAACCTCATCCTCATAAACTTCTGTTCTTCTGATAAAATGTGTAAAATTACACAATATACACAGCAGGTTAAAGAGATCAGTAAAGAGATTCATATGTGAATCATTTCTAGTAACAAACTTTTTTTCTGCAGAAAAATTAACTGACAAAATATTTAAATTAAGGGAATAATTACAATACATCAATACCTGACTGTGTAAAGACTTTTTTTCAAAATAGGTTATCTAAATCCAGATTAAGGTTTGTGAATGATTAAGTGGCTAAGCAACAAACTGTCCACTGTTTTGTCACCGTGGGGTAGCGATGATGTCATGCCTGCGAGGAACATTAGCAAAGCTGCTGTACTCTGGATTGAGGTTAATACTGTCGGGGCCTTCAGCACAGGAGAAGGTGAAATGCTGCAGCAGAGACACCATGAAGATGAACAGCTCCATACGAGCCAGACCTTCCCCAACACACGCTCTCTTTCCTGCAGGGATGCAACCACAAACAAAGCATCACCTTACTGAACAACATGAAGCAATTAAGATGTTAAAGCCCTCAGTTAGATCAATGGAAACACAGCTGCTCCTGTGTTTTACCTGCAGAAAACGGCATGAATGCAGGATGTTTCTTGAAGTTGCCATTCTGGTCCAGGAAGTGCTGGGGGTTGAAGGACCCGGGTGTTGCCCATTGCTTTTCCTCTTTGAGCACAGAGTGCAACAATGGCAGAATCACAGTGTCCTGTTGGGACGATAACGCCCTTTTAGAAACCTCTATACCAGATGAACTCCTGCAACCTTCCAGACTGTCTGGCGATAAGGATAGTTTATATTGACAATACCTTGGGGATTGTGTAACCCCTGAAGGAGATGTCCTTGAGCGCATAGTGAGGGACACTGAAAGGAGCAATATCCAGGTAACGCTGAACCTCATGAATGACAGCATCTGTGAAGGGGAGGGACTTCCTGTCCTCCATGTTGGGGCAGCGCTCCTTTCCAATCACTGTGTCAATCTCCTGCTGCATTTTTTCTGGACATAGCAAAGAAAACATATTTGATTGTGTTGAGAGACATGATGCACTTAAATAGGTGGTAAGTTAAAAGTACTGTGTCTTGTTGGGGCACCTACCCTGGATGTTTGGGTATTTAATCAGGGCACTGAGGCCATATCTGATGGTGGAGCTGGTGGTTTCAGTTCCCGCCAGGAACAGATTCATCACTGTAATTACCAAGTTGTCATGATTGAATTCAGTTGTAGGATTGTTCTTTTCCTAAGGAGACAAATTGGTAAATTGCGTTATAGGTGTGCAACAGAGACACAATTTACAACAAGGAAGAAATTGATCACAGTTTTACTTAAAAATGCAAAATAACAGCCAATTAAGTTTTAAAACACACTTAGGGGTAAAGCCCTTCAGAAGTTTTCAATTATTCACATGACTAAACACAAGAATGGACATCTGTTGAAAAGGAGTCATTGCCAGACCAACAAAACACTCAACAACGAAAGTAAATGCCAATGTGATCCATGAACACAATTAAATATAGTGATTGTGAAGTTGTGTCCAACCTGACTGGTTTGGATGAGGAAGCGGTCAATGTAGTCTCTCGGGGAGCTGGGGTCCAGAGTTTCTTTGTGCTCTCTGATCTTCATCTCAACGAACCGTTTCACCTCCAGAGTCTCAAGGAAAAGGCTGTGATGGCGTCCAGGAAGACGCTCCATTAGCCAAGGAAAGATGTTGTATATCTGTGGGAGAGAAACACATGCTGCAGCCTTGTTTCCCATGACGTCATGTCATTATTAGAATACATTTTTTGTTTGTGTGCTGCCAACTGATATTTTGATGCCCACATAGACAAACCTGACCCTGAGGGCTGCTGCTAAACGTAACCACACTAGAAATAATGTTGAGGAGACGTAGGAACTCTTTGTCTTTGTAGTTGAAGCGTTGGCCAAACACCAAGCAGCAGATCACGTTAGAAACGCTGCAGCTCAGCAGGAATGTCGGGTCAAAGGGCTTTGCTGGAGGAAAAGAAGAAAAAAGATGTTACTTACTTACTGTGTGTGTGTTCATTTTACTTTGTGTAAAAGTAAAAGTGTCCATGAATCTAATCTATATCGTTGTATTCATTATAGCAATTACTGTACATTAGTTTCAGTTGTAGAGTTGAACTGGACTGAATGTGATTTTAAGTCACCCATAATGCACTTTCACAACAACACACCTTTGAACATTTCTATGTGATCCCTAACGTGTTTGCTCTCCTCCTGGATCCACTCCTCCATCCCTTTACGTCCCATCCCAAAGTCTCTTAAAGTGGTCAGAGTGAAACGGCGAAGTTGGCGCCAACGCTCCCCGTTGCTGATTATCAAACCTGGTAATATAATGTGACCAAATTGGACTGATGCATAAGGGATGATTTGACAGGCATGATTTGAGATGTCGTGTGTTACCATAGCCTCTGTTTAATTTGAGTGCAAGTGCTGCTTGGTTCCTGCCTGCGAAGTCGTCTGCCTGGTCCACCAGAGCCTCCTTCACTGCTTCATATCCTGCCAGAATAACCGTCCGCTTCCAACCCAGGTACACTGTGATCACAGGACCATAGGTTTCACTGAACTAGAAAAAGGGATGCTGTTACACAATGTATATGAGCAAACCTACAGTGTGGAAAGTAACTCGCTGTTCAAAGCAAGAATAAAACAAAAACAACAATGTGACTAATGCAACAACCAGTTACTGGACTCACCTTGAGAAAGCTCTTAAAAGGTGCATGTTTGTCCACCTGTGGCAGGTTTCCTATGAGAGGCAGAGCAAAGGGCCCTGGAGGCAAACGGTGCTTCCTACTCTTTACACTGAACCATATCAGGACTAGGATCAGCCCTGCTAGTATCACTGTAGCAGAAAGGTCCATGACGCTGTCCTCGCGGTCTTCTGGTGTCTACACTGATCAGCAGGTGCCTCTTAAACTAACTGAGTCCACTTGCTTTACTGTGGCCTCAGCTAATCATTTAAGAGTAACATGTACAGTGTTTGGCAATAATGCAGGTTCAGGTCAGAGTTAAACAATGGGACACACCTCCACCTTGTTCTGTTTATTACATTTTATGGACCTAAAGTTAGTGCGAAGCAAAAATTTAAAACTATAAAATATCATAAAGGTAAAAAACTCGGTAGTTTGCAAACGCTGCTGCCAGAAAAAGATTACGATTTTAAAACGTAATTGACAAGAGTAAAGTCTGAGTCATATGATGGTGTCATGTTGAAGTTTTTATTAGGTGAAGTGGGGAAAACATGTTTCCATGTCCTTTGATACTTTATTTGCAGTGTACAGCGAATAGCAATAAAAAGACGATAAAAAGCTAGAAATTAGATAAAAATAACAAATAGGAATGTGTGGAAAATGGATATTCGCAGGGGAGACTAGAATAATAATGCAGTGGCAGCAGTAATAATAAAGACTAGAGGTAGAAATGAAGTCAGGATAAATAAGTAACGTTGCTGCTGCTGAATATGGATCCCTGTGGTTTGCTGCACTGAAAATGACTGACTGTGTCGGCAGCTGGAACACATTAAACACTGCTCAGGCTTCCAACGGCAACGCTGCCAGAAACAGGGACACCAGAGGTCTGAAGGTTGAGTCATGTCAGGGAGCGCTAACAGCTAACGCTCCAATTGAAAACACATCATAATTTTTTTACATTTTTATTCCTGCCTTGGATAATGGATTATTGATAGTGTTTGTTTTTAACAAACTCTCTCTCTTTACCCAGACTGCAGTGATCCAGCAGCTGAGGGTAGAAGGCTGGAGTTCCTCTGGCTCACTACGTGTCCCCGCCCCCCCGCTCAGCGTAAATCTGAAAAACAGCGCAGAGAGGAGGGGAAGGGTTGCTCTACCAGCCGTGTGTGTGTTTACCAGTTGATCTACCTGAAGACTTGGACCTTTAGTCGGCTGCAGAGGCCAGTGCTGCATACTCCCTGTGTTATTATTATGGAGCTCTTTTGCACACTGATTTTAACGGGGCTAATCATTGCTCTGCTGTGGCTGTTGAGCCTGAGGAGCGGGAGAACGCTTCGTTTGCCCCCAGGACCCGCTGCCCTGCCTGTTGTTGGAAACCTGCTGCAGCTGGACAAAAGGGCTCCATTTAAAACTCTGTCACAGGTACAGGCGACTACATGTATTTGTTTACTTCTCCTGCAGCCTCAGCAAGATCTCTGCTTGATCACTGCTCTGTTTCCCCTCCAGCTCAGTGAAAAGTATGGCCCTGTGCTGACTGTGTATCTGGGCCGCCAGCGCACCGTGGTTCTGGTGGGCTACGACGCTGTGAAGGAGGCGCTGGTGGACCAAGCAGATGACTTCACTGGCAGAGGTCCTCTTCCTTTGCTGATCAGAGCCACCAGAGGCTACGGTAAGGTGGGAATATTGGGACATGAATAGGACATTAAAGTAGGTAAATCTTAATCTTTTATTTTAGTATATTCTCTGTCATTGGTTTAATCATCTGGCCTTAATTTGTTCTGATTTGTACTAGTCATCAACAGTTGTGTTTCAGCTGCATAGTAATACAATGCTTTATTTTTTGTCTTATTTGCTTTTTGATCACACTTTTCACCCAGTTTTTACTGCATGTCACAAGCTGTAATTCTTGGCAACAAGCTGCCTGTTTGTTTTGTGCAGCCGTAGGTTTCTCCCACAGTACTTTCTATATATCCAAAGGTCTGGCGGTCAGTAATGGGGAGCGCTGGCAGCAGTTGCGACGCTTCACCCTAACAACTTTAAGAGACTTTGGGATGGGACGCAAGAGGATGGAGGAATGGATCCAGGAGGAGGGCCGGCATCTGGTGGCTCGCATTAATGAAACCAAAGGTGTGCTAGAATGACTCTGAGTGAGTGATGGAGAATTGGGTATAAATACTTTGTATTTAAGTAGTATTTGTTCCAACAAACCAAAGCTTTAGAGCAGGACAGTCCACCCTGCTCTGCTCAGCCACATTTCCAGCTCCACCGCTCTCTGCTGTGATCAGCCCCGCCCTCCAGCATCTGTTGTGCAATTACGCCAAGTCACTGTTACAAAACCTGCCGTTTGTGCACATTAGTTCTAAAGTAAAGTTAAAGTAAAGTAAAGTAAAGAGTGAACCTTTAACAATAATCAGTATTCAAGCAGTGCCAGTAAAAGGCTTTTAGGCCACTTAATATGGGAACAACTTCTAGTGTAAAACTGACTAATTAACCTTACGTATGTGGACGACTGCCTTGCCCAGCGAATCCATCTGAAGCCACTTGCCCATGAAGGGTTTGAGTGTTAATATGATGAAAATAGTAATTTTTGACTAATCATTTATTGTTAGAACCCAAACGTGGCAGGGATGTGTATGTTTTCAGCTTGTAGCTCAAAATGATTTAACCGGACTTCAGTATTTTTTACTTCATGAATAAATTTTAATTGACTCATTCAGTACACTCCCATGCTGTTCTTACAGTACTGTACAAATACTACTTAGTGGATGATTGTAACTTTTTTAGGTAACACTGATCATTTATCAACCTGTGTCCTGTCTGATCTAGCTGAAGCCTTTGACCCAACCTACTTCTTGAGCTGCACTGTGTCCAATGTGATCTGCTGCTTGGTGTTTGGTCAACGCTTCAGATATGATGACGACCACTTCCTCTCTCTTCTGGAGACAATTTCTGAAATGCTGAGGTTTTTCAGCAGTCCCTGGGGTCAGGTAATTGCCGGAGGGGCTGACAGTGTTGTTATTGTACCTTTTGTACATTGTACATTCTACCTTTGTACACCCAAAATGTTGGTGGGTATATTTTATTTGGCTGACAAGCAGAAGTGGGACATGTTAGTCATAGATCTGTTTCTATTCCCATAACAGACGTATAATGTCTTCCCCTGGATTATGGAAAGGCTGCCAGGTCAACATCACAAACTTTTTGCCAGAATTGAAGTGCTGAGAGAGTTTATTGTGAAAAAAATCCAGGAACATCAGGAAACCCTTGACCCAAACTCCCCTAGAGATTACATCGACTGTTTCCTCATTAGACACCATGAGGTACGACGTCCTTTAACCATAAACTCAGAAAACTAAGGGTTCATTTTCATGTTAGTGTTTCTAGTCTTGTTCTACTGCCATGTCTGTAAAATGGCTCATTTTGTCTATTTAGGAAAAACACATTCCCACATCTGAGTTCCACTTTGACAACTTGGTGTCAACAATGCTCAACCTGTATCTGGCAGGAACAGAAACCACCAGCTCGACCATCAGATTCATGCTAAACGTTCTGGTCAGATACCCCAAAATCCAGGGTGAGTCACAGCCAGTGGGAAACAACAGACACAGTTTATTCAGTTGTTTTAATTACCATTTAATGCAGGTTTAGTGTAGTCCTTGACGTGTCATTGGCTACAAACAGATGATCATTCTAAACTTCTGTTAGAGGATTGTGCTGATTTGAGAACTTTCATATTTTAGACAATTTTTAGTGTTTTTGCAGCAATCAATTATTTTTTCTTATACTGAATTATATTTCCCATTTCTGAAGAGAAAATGCAGCAGGAGATTGACTCTGTGATTGCACAGCAGCGCTGTCCTAGCATGGAGGACAGGAAGGCCCTGCCCTTCACAGACGCAGTCCTCCATGAAGTTCAGCGTTTTATGGATATCATCCCAATGAGCCTCCCTCACTACTCGCTACGGGACTTCTCTTTCAGGGGTTACACCATTCCCAAGGTATTTTGGTTACATGATAAAAGTTATTAATGCAGATTGAGCCCTGTTAACATTCTCTCTAAATGTTGTCTTACCAGGCTACGCTAATCATCCCCTTGTTGCACTCTGTGCTGAGGGAAGAGAAACACTGGGAAACGCCGTGGTCCTTTAATCCTCAGCACTTCCTGGACCAGAGTGGCAACTTTAAGAAAAACCCTGCATTTCTGCCATTTGCTGCAGGTAATATATTAATCAGAATTCCTTATTCTTGTACTGTGTATTTTCTAATGTTGAAACTTCTGAATAAACAGAAACTTTCCTGAGCTGTGACCAGTGTTTTGTCTACATCTTGTATATATATATATATATATATTTTCTAATGTTCAACATTTTTTTGTGATGCAGGAAAGAGATCTTGTGTTGGAGAGTCGCTCGCTCGCATGGAGATCTTCCTCTTTGGGGTGTCACTTTTGCAGAATTTCACATTCTCTTGTCCTGAGGGATGTGACAGTGTGGACCTCAGCCCCGAGTACAGCAGCTTTGGCAATTTACCCCGCAGGTATAAGATCATTGCCACACCGCGATGGTAGTACAGTAGTAATTTACGAAACTCCAGACACCATTTGCTCAGAAGCCACTCACTCATTACTGCCCAATAAATTACTGTAATCTTGATAAACAATACGCCACACATACTGTATCAATATGCCTTATGCCTTATGCAAATTTCAAACACATTTGTTTTGTTCATTTCATAATTTAATAACTACACTTTTCAGATAACTGCACTGCAGGAAATCTACTGTAGTTGATAAAACACTGAAATTAAATGTCTGGGTCATGTGGGGTCACCTTGAGAGCAGGCAGCAGTAGCTTGGACTCAAACTTAAAGATTCAAACATTCTGGTGGGTATTGTTGTTAATTACACAGTATAACTGATTGTGTATACTTCAAATGTCAAACTTCCAAAAATCCTAGTCATCAGTCAGTTGCAGGACTATTAACCCCTGGTGAAGCCCCATTGGTTGACAGCCCTCAGCTCAGGGATGTAGAACAAGGAGTTGTCAGTAGTCGGATATGCTCGAGGTCAAACTGTGTGTCAGTCTGTCACTTTGTTGATGCATGTTCCAGTGTATCACTGTCTCAAGCCGGAGCAGCGGAGTACATGTCCATGTCAGGCTTAGGGGATCAGTCCTCGCATGACATCATGCCAGTGCGTTGTTATGGTTTCCACATGGAGCACTACCACAACCTCTCGCATACTGTACATACTACCGGGTTAATTTAAAGGTGCACAAATCAATTAATTCACAGCTGGGGGATAAATTACTTAGTGGTTAATACTGTGTTGTGTTTAACTCTTGTGTTTCCACACAAAGGAAAAGAACTGGTGCCCTCATTTATCTGAAGTTTCCTAAAATCTAGCAATCTATTCCACATCATGTATTATCTATAACGCAAAAGCTTTAGTGCATTAGAACCTGGAATATTTTAAAATTTTATTCCATCCAGCTTCTCGTATTATGCACAATATTATTATTATGCCCCCCCCCCTCCCATCCAACAACAGCTTCAACTTATTTGGCTTTTGCTTCTCAAACGTAATAGTTGATGATGATAATGATATGAAGGTGGAGCAACATGTACAGCTACATTTATGTTTATGCATTTCATAAAAAATGATAATCAGAAGGTAAAATACTATTAAAATTGTATTTTATTAATTGTCTTCATCTATTGCATATTTTATACATGCAGCTAAGGTAGGATCAGTTGGCTGTGCCAGAAAACCAGAAAACCATTTTGTCCCAGTGGTGATGGCACACTGACTTTTGCTCTATACTGTTCAAGAAGGTTTTAAGCAGCGACTACGTGTACATGTCTCTTAGTAATAGGCTGCTGTTTGTTTATCATGTAACTGTTGCTGTTGTGTAAGTAATAATATGTGATCACAGAAATAAAATACTCTTCTTCACTCTAACACCAAGAACACATGACTTCATACTGGTCTGTATTGAAATTATAGCACAAAACAAAACAAAGCACAAGTTCACATTTTCAGGTCAGCCACAAACCTGCTGCTTTCTCAGATGTTGGGCAGGTGATATTTATGCTTTACCAGTTTCTTCACATCCGGTGCTGGTGAGATGTTGCTATTTGGTAACTGCGGCAGGTACTGAGCCTAGAGACCAGAGGAGAGACGAGAGGAATCCCATTTTGATAGGAAATCATTACAAGCTGCAGACTGAAGCAGGAGTAAGGAAGCAACTGCACGTTTATGACAAGCGTTTGGACCACAGTAACGCAGAACAGACCCCAGCGGGTTTCGGCATCCTACAGCGGGGTGTGTGGGGTCCTGTGGATGTTTGCTGCTGGTACTTACTCCTGGCTGTCTGCGTCTGGAGCCCTTGTCGTGTCGTCTTCCCAGACGCTCGCTGTCACGGCCCCAGTTGGCTCCTCCGTCCTCCTGGAAGTATGGCAGCTCCAGCAGCTCTTCACAGGACAAGCGGAGAGAGGGGTCCATCACCAAGCACGACTACACACACACACACACACACACACACACACACACACACACACACACACACACACACACACACACACACACACACACACACCAGAGTTTTCAGAAAGATTCTTCAGTTTTAAGACTAAATGTAAAACTACTGTAAGTTGTTCTGTACTGCAATTGTGTATAATATACAGTATTTATCTGTCAGAAAGCATCAGATACCTGGTTCATCAATCAGGTTACATTAGGTTACATTACACATGCACACATGATACCTTCATAAGCTGAAGGGCATGAGGGGACGCCCCATAGAAGCGCTTTTCCAAGGGCTCCTGGTATTAAAGATAAATGGCACAGAGCACCAAGCACACGTCAATGACGTCTGAATTAAGTTCTAACAATGACATTTATGCATGAACTTTCGTTGCCAACAGCAGTCGTACCATTGTGTCAGGCTCAGGAATACTGACTCCACTAAAGAAGACGTTGGAGCGGAACGCCTGCTGGTGACGAGGGATCAGGTCGCCTGAGGTCAGATATTCAATAATTAATAAAGTGCATTGTGAACCTTAAGTCCTGAAAACTTCAGTTTCAATCTCATCAGTTCAGGTTTTGGCAGAATAAAACAACAAGAATACTTTGACAAACTCACAAAATATGAGCATAAATGTTTTGACAGTTGCCCAGCAGAAAAAAGTCACAGCAAAAGTAAAAAAGCTGACTTAAAGTAACTTGTGCATCTTATTCCTAATGAAAACCACCAAAGGTTCTTTTTACCATAGTCATGTTATCGATCGTATCGTATGTTTTATTGTTTTACCACAGATCGACGTCTCCTGATTAAGCGTACCGAGTGTTTTTCGGATGAGGTAGAGCTGGTCGACGTCAGACTTCCCGGGCCACAGCGGATTCCCGTGGAGCAGCTCGACAAAGACACAGCCCAGAGCCCACACGTCCACAGGAGGCCCGTACTGAGTGTCCCCCACCAACAGCTCCGGGGCCCGGTACCAGCGGGTTGCCACGTAGTCCGTGTAGTCATCCTCGGGACCAGCTGAGTACACAACACCCCACTTAGATGCTGAATAATGAAAACTAAACAGCCTGGAAAGCATTACAACACACGCTGAATAACTACATGCTAATGTATGGTAACACAACACTGAAACCTTAGGCACCAGGGGTAAACAGAGCAATGCATTCATTGCAGCGCTGAAAGTGAGGAGGCCGTCGGCACCAGCTGATTTATGTTCCATGTTGAATAAGTCATTAGAGGTGCAGCACTTTAACACTAAATGCACATAAACACGCTCACTGTCTGCATGACTTACTCAGAATGCGGGCAAAGCCGAAGTCGCAGAGCTTGATGACGCCGCTCTTGGTGAGGAGGATGTTCTCCGGCTTCACGTCACGGTGAATGCACTGCAGCGTACACGCTCGGGATCAGGGATTTATGGGACGTGGCACAAACAGAGGCTTAGACTGAGACGACGAGCCCAAAATGAACCTGGAAGAACGGCTGCTGGAGTCGCATTAGGAGGTGGTCGTGTTCGGTCCCCTGCTGATTTTAACACTATAATGCAGTGCAGTAAAGCTCCAGCAGCCACTGACCTCAGTGATACACATGTATAAACTATGTAGTAAAGAGGTAGTGCTTACTTAAGATCGTTAACATTATTCCAGCAAACTACTGTGTAGATACATGAAGGATTAATTATCATCTCAGGACTGTGAGCAATAATCACATAAGTTCATAAAACAGCTTGAACTAATGTTTACCTGAGATCATTACCTGTTAATGCTGTGAGAATCCATTTTAGCTGAGTGTTACAAACATATACAAAGGAAGGGACAGATGCAGGTTAAGCAGTGGGAATAAAATCTACTGACGTTATGCTTGTGGCAGAAGTTGACGGCCTGCAGCGTCTGCCACACTATGCTTTTCAGCTGTGCCTCTGGAACCCTACGGGAGCAGGAAGAGAGCGGTCTATCAGCGAGTCATCCATTATTCCAGCCATAGAAAAGATGTGCTTTACACCGGCCCCGTGTCACCTGGGTAACCTCAGGCCTGTCTCTAACAGCAGCAGCGCCTTTGTTTTCAGCAGCAGCTAGAGTTTCTGCTGGACGACCTCATGTGAACAGGAAAAATACCCCGACGGCGGCGAGGCTTCGTTAGCGGGAAAAACCCAACGTCCAAACGAAAGGGCGGTTTTAACCCCAAACGGGTTAATCTGTCACCTGCAAATCTACTGACGGTTTTAAAAACCTGCTTCACCAGCTTCCTTTTCGCTGCCTTCCTCTCATAAGCAGAACTTCAAATAAACACAGTGGGCCTCAGTAAAGTGTTAAGAGGAGGCAGCCTTCACCACAGTGAAAGTATTTAGATCCTTCACTCAGACAAAGGCCTCTGCATTCGAATTTATGCTTCATTTATAACGAGGCATGCGTGGTGTTCTATGAACCGGCAGCAGACGTAGCATCACACGCGTCGGATCAGATCAGAACCTGAGGAGATGCTCGGCTGTCGTGCACCACTGCATCTTGTTGAGCTGTTTTTGAGGCGGTGCGTCGGGTGGTGCTGGTGAAGGATCATCTTTAATGCATAATTCAACACAATCCACAGAAGCAGACTGCTTAAATATTACCCTCGAGGGTGTTTGTCCAGCTCGTTGAGCACCGTCTGCTCGCAGAACTCAAACACCAGGTGCAGCCGTCTTTTCCTCCTGAACACCTCCAGCAGGTTCACCAGGTTCACGTGCTTCAGTTGCTGCAGACGGAGGAAGGCGTTTCGTTAAACGTCACACAGGCCTGGTTTCTGAAACGGACCGCCTGCACCTCCAATAAAGAAGAAACACGAGTCCAACTACGTGCTTGTGTGGTGAAAAGTCCTCACCTTCAGCATCCGTATTTCTCTCAGTGCAATCTTCTTGATGACCGGGTCGTCTTCGGACTCCACGAACTTCTTGATGGCCACGATCTGCCCGCTGTCTCTGTGTCTGCACTTGAACACCACGCCGTAGGAGCCCTCTCCAATTTTGGCCAACTTTTCATACTTGTCCATTGGGCATTGAGGAGCTGTCACCTGTCAAAGGAGAGCGGAGCAGTAATGACGTTGAGGCCTGCGTACTGAAAACCCGTGTGAAGACGCGCACTCCGCTGTCTGTCTGCGTCTTCATCGACGCGCTGGCGCCGGATTTAGCGTCAGGTCCGTGAAAAGTCCGCAGGGCTGCGTGTGTTTTTTCCGCGTGGGCTTCAGTTGGTAAAGTCAGTGTAGAGGAGTAATTCTGGCCTTACTCTGCAGCATTAATATCCGTCGCTCCGTCCGCTCTGTGCTCGTCTGCGCTGCGCGCGCGTCCTCACTACCTTGGCAACCCGCTGCGCTCGTGTCCCTTTGGCGCAGTTCGCTAACACGCTGCGCGTCTCCGTCCCAGGTCCATTCTGGCGCTGAAACGACGCCTCGTTTGCTCATAGACGCTGAGCATTTGCGACGTTGAACTTACCCGTTAGAAAGAGCGCAGAAAAGAGCAGGGAACCGGCTGCGGCGCATGCGCAGAGCGCCCATTCTCCAAGCAGCCTACGTCGGTTAAAACACCCGTTGTAACCATGGAGACAGGTGGCGGACAGGTGAGCTACGCTCGTTAAAATGACGGAACCGGTCCGCCAGTTCTCCCACTGGACACGACGTTCGTTGACTGGTTCTGTTCTGGGTTATTGGAGCTACTGTCTTTGCTTCGTTACATTTTGATCCTGGTTCTGTGAAGCAGATGTGTTCTGTCTATTAAGCTACTTGATGTTTGTTCAGCTGGAGCTCAGGCAAACACATTTGTAGCAGAGCGACAGAACCATCTTCTGCCCCGTGGCACACGAGTAGAAATGTTCTGAACCCAGTGAGCTCTGAGCTCGTGACTTAATTCGCCACTCATGGATAAGTTTCACCAGCAGAGTCAAGCTTTTGTTATTACACATCAAAAAGAAAACACTCCCACGACTTCCTTGTCAAAGTGAGTGAGCGTGTTAGATTTCATCTAATTAGGTGTTATTTTAGTCCTACACAATGAATCATGGCGTTTATTTATAGCCTGTTGTGACTGAGCTCATCTCCACTAATGCAAGTTTATATTTAAACCGCATTTCTGTTTTTTGGTTAAACATACTACAGTCAAGGAAGTACAACAACATATATACAAATTGAACCTAACGATTTTCTTCAGTTTTAAAATACTTAAGAAGACGCAGTGTCGCGTTTCTCCACCAGGGGGCAGTGAACACCATCAAAACAGCTTTAATCCCACTAATAGTAGTTTACATACGTTGCACTCATTTCATTTTCACTTCCTTATCGTTAATGGAAATCAGAGATGAGGATGTTACGTTAGACAGACCTTTGTTGGGTGATCGCAGTTTCCATTACTACAGCAGGTATTTCAGGGGGGTTTGTCCAGAGTTTCCTAAGATGAATGTCATCATTGATTAAAGTGCACATGATGAATAGCTTGTTTTTCCAAACTGCCCCAGTGAGTGCAGAACAATAGGCATTTGTAAAACTGAAATGTATCCTACAACAGAGACGTGGCAGTGGCAGGTTTCACAGCTCTCAGACAAAAGGACTCAAAGCGCCACCGCTCTGTTTTATTCTAGCCTTCCCTTAGAAAATATACACTGTGGCCTCTGAAAGGCACCCAGACCTGGGACGGTGCACCACAGGGCTCGGCCCTTGGCGCCCCTTTCTTTGAACTGATCTACTTTTAGCCCAGTTTTCCCCGGCGGCTGCGCTCTCAGGCCGGGCACACGTCGCCCTTCACATTCAGCAGGTAAATGTGAGTGTGGCAGTGGTTTGGCCAGACGCTGGTGCCGTGTGAGGCTTGTTGACATGTCCGTCACCACCGCTGCACTGGCCAGAAGCGTGTGAGGGAGCTGGTGCCTTTAAAGTCAGCCATTCAGCGGCTTCCTGATGCGGACAGAAGGCAGGCAGGCAGCAGCAGCAGAGCTTTGTTAGGCAGCAGATGTTTTACACTGCGGCCGTTAGACTCATTTCCTGGGCGGAGAGCTCCTCGCTCTATTAGACGAGCAACAGGAACCCAAGGAGAGCGAGAGAGAGAGAGAGAGAAGAGAAGCGTCGGCCGAGCTCAGAGCGGCCGCAAATCACTCTGTCACCAGCAAGCTGTGACAAGCAGGAGACGGAGCCGAGGGCGCGAGGGAGGTGAAAGCCATGGATTCATAGAGAGGCGAGTGTGCGATCGCTGCAGCGGCTGTCGCTGTGTGGACGGTGCAGTCATTCACAGAAGCTGGCTTTTCTGGCGTCCGTCCCTGACTCGTTTTAGCGTCTCGCTGCGTGGACAGCGTTCGGTGAAGACACTGACAGGGAGACGGCCTGCGAAGCAAGCACGAGGAGCAGCTGTACACGGGTCACATGCTGCTACTGCTAAAAAGAGGTAGTCAGAGCTGTGTGCGAAGCGTCAGTTAGTCGTGGCTCGGATCCCTAAAATGAGCCTGTGAGAGGAGGAAGCCGGAGGTCATCTGATCACACGTTGCCTGAACTCCAGCTCGGCTTCCATTCAGTCCGTCTGTGGGACGTCTGCATGCGCCCGCCCGTCGCCGGCTGCTGCCTGCTGCTCCTCTGAGTCACCGGCTCTGCGCGCGTCTGACAGCTCTGCTACCTGTGTGGCTGAGTCACAGCCTGGCGCTCCTGCCCACTGGGATTTTCTCAGCCTGCTCACATGCAAGTGGTTCCACAGGCGCCGCGGCAGCAGACCTGGCTTCTCCACACACTGCTCCAGTTGTTTTGAGGTGTGAACAGTGCGTCAGTCTCACCTTTGTGCGCAGTGGGTCTCTGCTTGTTAAGCGTCCCGTGAGGCTGCCAGTCAGAAGAACCAGGGTTCCTAAGAGGCTGCGAGGCGCCGTGGGCACCATGAAGCTGGCACTGATGACGCTCACGCTCGTCTACGTCGTGGAGACTGTGAGCAGCATGTCCACATGTAAGACGCTGGACCTGGAGATGGCCAAGAGAAAGCGCATCGAGGCCATTAGGAGCCAGATCCTCAGCAAGCTGCGTTTGCCCAAAGAGCCCGAGTCGGATCAGGCCGAGGTGAAGGAGGAGATCCCTACGACCCTGCTGTCCCTCTACAACAGCACCAGGGAGATGCTGAAGGAGCAGCAGGTCAAGGTGCAGGAGGTCTCCACAGAACAGGAGGAGGAGGAATACTTTGCAAAGGTGCTGAACAAGTTCAACATGACTGGTGAGTAGCAAACATTACTGTTACCGCTGATAGATCACATGAAGGGATATATGTAAACCTTTCGTTGGCCTTAAAGCTGAAGCAGCTGCTGACACAGGAACTAATCAGCATCTACACACAGGCTGCTTTAATCCTGTCCAGCTTGTGCAGCGCCTCTGATCTCCACCCAGCATCATCATCATCATCATCATCTCTGACGCGCTGAGCCGCTTTATTAGCTCTGTGTTTAACGAGTCAGTGCTGTTTGTTCAGCCAAATGGTTATTAGCTGTAATTGTGCAATGTCTCCCAAACTGTTATGATAAACATATTTTCTGCCTGGCTTTCTTTGCCTCATTGTTCTCTGCATGCCCGTACTCCTCGCCCCAGCAGGCAGGCACCCACACTATCCCTCATTTACCCACCACATCAAACGAGCCAGTGCCGTGGCTGGACCGGGCTCAGGAGTGTGCACACGAGGCAGAACAAAGCCGCGTCTACCACCGAGGGCTTGGTTCTGCAGGAGCAGTGGGGTGAACGGAGGAACTGCTAGGCTGGTTCTCCCTTTCATTTTCTATTTTGGCCTCTCTGTCCCTCGGGGATCAGGGGTTTCCTGTAACATGAGCAAAGGTTCCCCCTGGCGCATCCTGACACTTGCTCATCATATCTTTTTTCTTTCTAGTGCCTCATTTTCATTTGATTTCCATATCTTTCTGCCGCCGCTGCCAGTCCCTCTGCTCTGCTGCTTCCTGAGCGTATTATCAGCGTGTTCGCAGCGTGTTTGTGACAGGGCAGCTCGGCAGGAAGGAAGGCAGGCTGATGGCCACCGAGATGGGGAGTGACTCAGGTCCGGTGCAGGCAGTGCCCATGGGGAGCATGCGTTTCCTACCTCTGAAAAAAGCATGAACGCACGTAAAGGCCCTGACAATTATTCAATGAAGCACATCTGCAGAATCCAGCTTTGTTCTTTTAGGGGAAGCAAAAACACGATGTACAGAATGATTAAAATAACGTCCCACTACTTTGAAAAAAGCGAATTAACAATTCTGTTCAATTTGTGGTTTGTGTTTTTTGACTCGCCCCCTTCCTGAGACTAAACAGCATGTGCATTTGTGTGTCAGGCACTAATTGTAGTCTGAAATAAGGTCATGTAAATTCACCTCCCGACTCCTCGTAACTAACAGGAGACCAAATGAATGCGCCCAGTGCAGCAGAGAGGTAGCGGGTCACACAGCATACAGGCTGAGGTGGAAACGGGGCATCGGCGACGTGGATGTGTGAGGGTGGAGCTGAGGACATCAGGGAGGCAGGTATTTATCCCGCTGCAGGAATCTGCTTCCTCCCTGTGGTAATTACAGAGCTGTCTCCATACCTGTCACAACAGCTGTCCCTGGCTTACCTGCACATAGGCCCTGATTCAACCCCCCTCCCATGGCTGTGGTGCCATCCTCAGCCCTATGTGCAGGAGTTTAACCTGACCTGGAGATGCGTCGGTGGCATCAACAGTTCAGTGATAATCCACCAGAGACGACGTGGGCTGTTAATTGGAAAGTAGAAGTGAGGATCAGGCTTTACTGTAATTATGCTACTGCAGCCAATGCACGTTTAAGGGAAGTGACTTAATTTCCTGTTGCGTAAACACCTCTGTAACCCATAACACATTTATCTCAGTTTACTTAAAGGAGCAGGAGACGCCGACTTTCCGTTCTTGGTGTCGCTTGGTGCATCACTGCCAGTTCACGGTGTTTCCATTCATAGTTTGAGCTAAACCTTCGCCTGCACTGGGTTGGACCAGTTAAATGTCATCTCATTTCCCTTTACACCCCACACCACTTCTTTTCAGTTTCAGTTCTGGCTGCGGTACAACGGGTGAAACACGAGCTAAGCAGCAGCTCGTTGAGCTTTGTAAACGTGGAGGAGGATCCTGGTACCGCAGAGAGAATCCCAGCTCTGGCAGGCGAGACCTGGGCCGGGGCCAGAACCCGGGCTGCACTGATACGCATCTCTAGCGTCTCTGCACCTCACCGACTCCACCCGTCATAGTTCTAGTCTCACAAAGGCATTCTTCACTTCCCTTTTTGCTCTGCGAGCTCCTCGTTCTGCTTGGCATTTCCCTCATTCATCACTGTCCTGCGCTTATCTTTGCACGTCTCCATCCAGTTAAAGCCTCTGTAATGTACCACGGGTAGATTTATGTCTTGGCTCTGCTTTGCATCTGGCTTCGCATGGGGAATGTTCTGCTGTCATGATATGGGCAGTAGGAACCACTGGAAGCACACAACGCGCTCTCTGTGGTCAACTTTACAGCAGCTGGGACCCATGAATGTTTGGCTGCAGTTGTGATTATTGAGTAACTCTGAACTCAGTTGCTCCATTTTATGATGCGTGTGAAGAATTATGACAAACAACTGGCGATACACAATGTGTACAGTCACGTTTCATTTGTTGTGTGTTCACCCACCTCACCACGGCCACAGACTCACCTGTGCTCTACCAGCCGACGACAGAGGCTCTGCTCCACATCCATGTATTTTAGTGTGTAGTAGCAGCTGACAGCTGACGGCCCTGCTCTAATATTATCCCACACACAGTGTTATTTTCTACAGTAGTTTTGAACAGTCCACATCCCAAAACAGAAAATCTTTCAGTTTATTATGTGTGTCTATGATATTACACCACCTCGCGCAGCCTGTTTTTCCAAACCACGTGTCAAATCTCCATATCAGCATGTGCCTCTTTTTTAATGCCAGATGGAAACGAGCAAGTGGACATGAAGACGGTCCGAAACGTGTCCATGTTCTTCAACCTCTCTGAGATACGGAAGAGCGTGGGGGATTCCCGCCTGCTGACCAGCGCAGAGCTGCGCATGCTCATCAAGAAAACCTGGGTGATTTCTGTGCAGCGCGTGGAGCTGTACCACGTTCTGGGCTCGTCGGCCAGCTACATCGCCTCCCGCTTCGTGGACAAAGGCTTCGACAACAAGTGGATGTCCTTCGACGTCACCGCCACCCTGAAGGAGTGGCTGAAGGGGAACGGTGAGCTCTGCTGAAGTCACTCTAAATGTTTGGAGCTCAAAGAGCAATGGGTGACTTCCTGCGTTTCTGTCTTTCAGAGGATAAAAAGGGTTTTGAACTGCGGCTGTTCTGTGAATGCGAAGACAGCGGCAGTCAACGAACCTTTGGCTTCGACATCTCTGGCATCGGGAAAGGACGAGGGGACACGGCGGTGCTAGAGGAGCTGTCAAAGCAACCGCCCTACATCCTCACCATGTCCATACCTGGAAACAGCAGCAGCCACATCGCTTCACGCAGTAAACGCTCCACAGACACCAGGGACACATGCACAGCGTGAGTACACTTTAAAAACCCCAACATCCCGTCATCAGGTAGATGCTAGGAGCGTAATGGCCCTGAAATCAACCCTAACCCCGAAAACAGGCCAAGCGTAGTTCAAGGTACTGTATGAAGGTTAAAGACGTGGAAACGAACAACTGGGGTTCAAACAGAGCAGGTTCCTCAGTAGCTTTATATATAATGACGCATGTTAAATGTTAATAAATGTGTTACAGCAAATCGTCGCGCATCTGTTTCTTTTGCAGCCAAACCGATAGTTGCTGTGTGCGGAGCTTGTACATCGACTTCAGGAAGGACCTGGGCTGGAAGTGGATCAATAAGCCAACAGGCTACCATGCTAACTACTGCATGGGGTCCTGCACCTACATCTGGAATGCAGAAAACAAATACTCTCAGGTACAGAAGCATCTCATTTTGAAGCCACGCTTTGCAGCGCAGACAGAACCTCCTCCTGCGGCCGCTGAAGCAGATTCACACTCAGAACCTATGTACACGAAGATTCAAATTAAACCACCTGAAGGAGTCGCATTGGTGCTGCTCAAATCCACCAAGCTCGTTTGGAGGAGTGGATTAATGTGAAGCTCATCAGACACTAAGCAGTGGTTTGTGTTACTCACAGGCGGAGAATGTTATCTGATGAGCTTCAGTTAAACAGCATTAATGCAGCGTTTACGCTACAGGGATGTTTTCCTACATTGTGTGTGGTTCATACAGTGTGAATATTTAGACGTGTTGTCTATAGTGACTAAGCTAACAGCAACTAGAAGCAACATTATACTGTCAGTGATTAAGTTCTAATTTGTTTGTTTGCTTGTTTGTTTGTTTTCTTGCGTGCTTGTTTGTTTGCTTGCTTGTTTCTTTGTTTGTTTGCTTGTTTGCATGTTTGTTTGCTTGCTTGTTTGTTTGCATGTTTGCGTGTTTGTTTGTTTGCTTGCTTGCTTGCTTGTTTCTTTGTTTGTTTCTTTGTTTGTTTGTTTGTTTGTTTGTTTGTTTGTTTGTTTGTTTGTTTGTTTGCTTGTTTGCTTGCTTGCTTGCTTGTTTGTGCGCTCCAGATCCTGGCTCTGTACAAACATCACAACCCTGGAGCCTCTGCCCAGCCCTGCTGTGTTCCCCAGACGCTGGAGCCGCTGCCCATCCTCTACTTCGTGGGCAGGCAACACAAGGTGCGTAGCCTTAGTCTGAGCCTATCGCCACAGCAGCGCTGCTGGACGACTCACCAAGTCACTGTTGGCCTTCGCCCTCAGGTGGAGCAGCTGTCCGACATGATCGTCAAGTCCTGCAAGTGTAGCTAAAAAGTCAACATGGCACTGCACAGGCAGAAGAAGAAGAAGAAGAGGTGACAGACGAAAAGCAAAGACTGACGTGGACAAAGGCAACAGAGCATTGAATTATATTTGTGGTGGAACCAACCAGAACTCTTAAAACAGAGCACAGGCCCTCGTGGTTTGTATAATGTATATATGTTTTCCTTGCAGTGCTAAAATGTCCGCCTTGAAATGAATTAATTTATTTGTTGGATGGACAGATTTCTATAGAAGTGCCATGTAATGTTTGGGAACAGAACTAGTTAGTGAACAGCAACGACCAAAGAAGCTGGATGAACAAGGACCAGGACCAACGGAGCTGTTTTCACCAGAGCATTCTGTTCCCAAAGAGGTTTTTCATTAAAGGTGCTAACTCCCAGGTATGAAGCTGTGGTTGCTGGGGCTTTCCTGGATGCTAACGCTGCCGCGCGGCTAAGGGCTAGCGGGCGACCCCGGGGACAGTCCAACCTGGGAAACTCCCTGGAGTTTCAGCTTTACACAGAAACCGTCCATCATTTCTACCTGCGTTTTGTTTTTATCAACCCACCAGCTTCTTGTCACGGTGTGTGTGTTTGTGTGTGTGTGTGTGTGTGTGTGTGTGTGTGTGTGTGTGTGTGTGTGTGTGTGTGTGTGTCACCTTCCAGGCCTGTCGAAGCCGTATCGTAGGAGTGATGACAGCGTGTTTTGCTCCCTGTCAGAGCTGTGGCTTAAGGACGTGTACGTTTTTTGCCCCGGTCGTTCAGCCTCAGTTTATTGCCTCTTTCATCTGAAGTGTGATGCCTTTTGCACAACTCAAGTTATTTCATCTAGTACAATTTAAGAAGACAACAAAACACTTTTCAGTCTACTGTAATTTTATACACCAGCGTTTTTGGAATTTGTCTTTGTAAGAAATAAACATTTGTGTTAAATTACCGAGTGGAAGCTTCAATGAGCAAAACAAACCCACATGAGCTGTTTCCACATGTCAGTGTGTGTATTTGTTTTAATTACACTGAGGGGAGAGGCCCCATTAGACACCAGTGCCTGGCTGTGAACGCACACGACGCTCCGTTGGCTGGTTTCTTGAAAGCAGGTTGTGTGTTTGCTGTCCAGCAGGAGCTTCCCGTGGAAAACGGCGCCCGCGCCAGGATTCTTCTGATCGACTGGCTGAAGACGAGCCGTCGGCTCCTCGGCTTTGCCTTCACCTGAAGCCGCTAGTTTAGCATCCGTGCACCCCCACCCCCACCCTTCCTGCCCCACCCCTCTCCCTCAGTACTCAGGGGATTACTGGCAGCTCGCAGGCTGTACTGGGAATGGGGAGAGCAGGTCCAGACCCGTCGCTAAGTCCCAGACTTAAGGGCAGTGACTGCATGGAAAATGAAACGGGCGGCGCACACACGCTGAACCCACTGACACACAGCCACGGCTCAAGCGCATCAATCTCAAATACCTCATAAGCTTTGTGCTGTGGGGAATGCTGGTGCTGTTAACAAGGTGCCAGTGAGCTGTGCTATCTTGTTACCCACGGCTCCTTTCGCAGGAATTTGCCTCCTCCGAGCCGACGCGGGGCAAAACCTGTCTTCCAAAAGTCAAAGGAAACACGATCGACATAATTAAACTCACCTCTTAACGATAACGACAGGTCCTCTGCCAGGTGTGGTTTTTAATGGTGTTGTATTGGCAGAGTGGAAGTAAAGGAATGAAAGAAAACAGACTCATTACCAAACCCAAAAGAGCCAAACATGAGTTTTGTTGGAGGAGACAAGAACATCTAATGTTTTAACTGAAAGTCCACACGCTTCCAACTGTTTTACTTTGACCACAAAAGCCAAAGAAGGAGCGTGAACGTGGAGAGGCCATGAATCTGTCACGCTGTCAGTGGAACAATCCTGAAGGAAGTTCAGCTCCTGGCCAGCGTTTCTGTCTTGGCAGCTGCTCCTCTGGAGGCTTTTTATGGGAGCGAAGCGAAGCGCTGCCCTGCTGCCACTCTCTCTCTCTCTCTCTCTCTCTCTCTCTCACACACAGCATTGGCCGCACCGCGATACACAAGGACGGGCGCCTGCAGCGGTTCAGGGCCGAGCAGGTGTTCGCTCAGCGTAACGCAGTCCACGTGCAACGCCGTGAGTAACAGGCAAATCGCTCCAATGCTGCGCTTCATCAGCACGAATAAGTCATTTCATGTTTGACACAAGTGGCCAGTTAACGGAGTCCATGTGCTGCGTTTCATCTACTAGGTCACATTTTCTCAATGAACGGACCAAACGTGAGCCGTTGCCTCCTGAAAGGTTATTTTGGGTTCTGTCTTATGACAGCGTTTATGACATTTGGAATTATATGTCCACTGACGTTTTGTCATAAGTGTTCATTAAAGCTGGAGCCGTGAATCATCCTGGTGTAAATCCTGTGGACTCAGACTGATGTGACTGTGACCTTAATAACACGGCCCGGTGTCCTGCTGCTACTCTGCTCCGCTACACAAACACACAGCTGTGCAAAGCCATTGTTGCTCCAGGTGCTAGACACACACACACACACACACACACACACACACACACACACACACACACACACACACACACACACACACACACACACACACACACACACAAACAAGCCGTGTTTTTCCTGCATCGGTGTTCTTTAAAAACAGGAACACAGTTTCCAGCTCCGTTGCTCCATCACACGCTGTTCTCTGACAGGTTTCTCCTCTCCACCTGTCCCGTCTCCACTGTCCCTCTCACTTCACACCTGCAGTTTAAACCAAGATAGTAATCACAGTGTGAGTCACCGTATCTCATGCTCCGTCTTTGCTTATTTTCTCTTTCCTCTCATGTGAGCCTGCAGCTCCTTGAAGCCTCCTGGCCATTCAGAGCTGCCACCTGAACTAAACAAGTCAGCACCAATAGGGGCCCACAACAGATGTACTGGAGGTGAGCGATTAAATGAACAATGTGGAAACTTCTATTTCTCTATAAAAATGGGGTTTGTTGTGGACCAGGTGGTGTCTTCGCTCCTTTGATATGACCAGTAGTAAACCCACAGGATCAAAGGCAGGAGAAACTCAAACCCTCTTCAAAGTGAAAACTACAAAGGGGGAAAGTATGATAAAGCAGGCAGGATTGTCTGCGTGTGGTTCTGAAGCATGTGCTCTGACTCATTCTCTGGACCTCGGTAATAGAGAAAGGTTTTCTATAAAAGGAAAGGTACCAATTACATGTGTGGACTCCACCCCTCTATTTCCTCTTTCTGTCTCTGTCCCTGGACACAGACGAATGAACACGGCCACTATCTCCCTGGGTAATAAACAGAGGACTGGCTCCGACCCTGGGAAGACACACGGATCTGCACCCGGAGGAGATGCAGCCCCTGAATAGCAGTTTAATCTCACAATCCTGACTGAGGAACGTGTTCCCAGTGGATGATGGTGATGTTGGGAGGGGAGGAAAATTGGTGGGGATTGTGGTTTAAGTTCCATAACTCCATTAAAAGGCCCCTCGCCGGCCTCGATTACTTTAGCATCTGTAAGTCCACGAACTCTGGCAGACGTTTCCCAAACAATGACTCTGGAAAAGCCTTTCTGTAGGTTCTGTGCTTCTTAGAGGCCAAACGCCTGTTAAGTGTCGCTCCGGGTTGCAATGTTTGAAATGTTGATTAAGTTTTATTGCTAACAGCGGCTGCAGTTGGCGAAACCGAAAGCTTAATGAGGCTTAGGTCAGCACGAAGGCATCGAAGCAAAGAGCCTTGAAGGGAAATGTTTCACTTACTCGTGTCAGTTCCAGTTTTAAAATGTTCATAGGAAGTTGCGAGACGTTTCATTTTCAACTGTTATATTTAGGGCTGTCATGAGACGACCTGGAAAGGCAAGTTTAGGGAGGAAGAATCAAGTTGTCCACTGGCCTGTAGCAGAACCCAATCATTCAGGCGTTATGAAATCTGCACACATGCGGTCATAAGGTTTCCCAGTTAAGTTCTAGGTTTCAATGCAAGTTGAAGCAGTGAAGTAATTCATTGGAAAATGCTGGAAAAGCTGTGTGTCACTGGCATTGCAAAGTTTGGAAAAGCTGTGTGAGCAGATGATACAACTCAAAAGCTTCATATAAATGGAGGAGAGGACCAACAACAGAGCCCTGAGGCGCTTCAGCGGTGATGCAACGAGAGCTGGAGACCTGACCCTGGCAAGGCCCCCTGCCGTGAAGGTTCCAGAGAACCACGGGTTTAGGGGAGCAACCAGTGGGTTTGTACAGGAAGGCAGCCCTGTATTCGCTCATTATACTGCTGCTTTTGTTTTTCTATTACAGTAAAGCAGATACGTCCGAATCAAACTGCAATTTATAGTCAATGTCTTTTCAACAACGCCTACAAGTCCAACAAAGATAATGACATGATGTCATACACTCCATAGTGAGTAGCCTGGGATGGACCCAGTTGAGGACAGAGGCATGCTGGGAAATAGGGCCAGGTTTGAGTTATCAGTGAAGCCCTCATCCAGCCCTGCTGACCCTCATCAGTGGGAGTGAACCTGAGCTCAATCACACTCTATTACTCATAGTACTGCCTCCCCCGTTTGATGTAAACATTTCTGCGCAGACGCTCGCTGACATGATTCGTTTCCTAACTCCCCAACCTCACCCCTAAACCTAATCCTTAAATCACGCTGTAAGTCAGAAGGTGAGTATTACAGTAAAGCGGGGCTGATGTCGCCGCCTCCAGTTAACAGAGGTGTGACTGAAGTTACAAATCACACTGGTGCCACGCTGACATGGAGGAACAGGAGGATCCATCATATTCTCATGTGTGAACACATCCATGGTAACCTGAGCCTTGCGGGAGCCAGTAGGAGGACAGGGAGGTGTTGGGTTTGGGTTTGGGGTGTCTGGGTGGTGTCTGTTCCAGATTAGAGCCGAGGACCGGCCTCTGGGACCAGTGGGGCTTTGGGCTGATGGGCTACGAGGGGTAGGACGGCTCCTCCATCGCCTCCCCTCCGGGGGACGTTAGGTCAGCGTGGCCCCCACCCTTCCCTCATCTCCCCCTGACTCTGAATTCCCCAATGAACAACACATTCCTCCTTCCCGATCCCTCTGTTTATGACACGCCATCCTCCAGAGCAGCGTGTGAGTGTTTGTGTGTGTGCATGGGTGCACAGCTCTGCGTGTGCGAGCTGGAGCGTTAGCCTTGAGCAACACAGGCTCGATGAACGTGTAAACGTTTCCGCATGACACCATTAAAGTCAGTGTGTGTTTGAGCACGTTGTGGGGATCCTGCCCGTCGGTCACACCTGAGCAGGTACGAGAACGGCACACATCTGGGGCACAGCTGTTTGCACATCTCTTTATTGGAGATGGAATCTAGGCCAATTGAATTACAAAGGGGTGTATGTTTGTGTGTGTGTGTGTGTGTGTGTGTGGGGGGGGGCATGAGTCACCAGCGAACTTGGGATGCGCTCATTTTTAAAGGCAGAGATTGAGAGGGGCAGAGCAAGAAAAACAAACGAGTTGCTTTTCTAATTACAGCGGCTTTGAAGGAAGCAGAGGGCAGGAGAGTTACAGGGTGGGGTGGGGTGGGGGGTGTGGGGTCAAAGCCAGCTGAGTCACTCCTTTACACCCATTTCCTGGGATGGGGGCACTTCGGGAGCAGGCGGCGGGTGGAGTTATGTGTCTGGTTTATGCAATGCTTTCTCCTCCCTCTCAACGCGCTCTGTCACGCAATGGTATTAAACATTAGAACTGCTGAGAGCACATTAAAACACTTGGTTTATTGATGCACACGTGGGCTCACACATAAGCAGCAGATCTGAGGCAACAGAGGAAGAGGAGCCTCCAGCAGAGGCTCAGGCCGGGCGGCCGTCTGCCTCGGCCGTCCGGAGGGGGGGGGGGTTCAACTTCCCACCAAGTTTAGACTCTTCTACTGTCAGCGCTGCATTATCACATCTAAATACTTCTACCACCACTGCTTGGACTTTTCCATGTTTTTCATAGTTTCTCCTCTAAACCTCCCCCTCAACTTTGAGAATAAATCAGACTTGACAACAACCCTAGCGGACACGCTCACGCATACATAGAACCATAATGTGCTCAACACACTGTTGGCAGCTATAACAGAAGCCAGAAGCCTCTCTCTCCAACATCAGTACCACAGTCGGGCTGAAGTCCGACCTGCTGAACTGACTCCACACGAAATGCCGCTGCTGGAATGAATTCAGGACCTCCGGCCTGTGGAGGTCTTTAGTTTCTCCTGTGATTCTCTGACATTCTGTCACACCTGGACTCATTTCTAGAGGATGAAACAGGAGGGCGCTAAACTCTGCCCATGTAGAACCTGTGCTTTGATTCCAGCACCTGATGAACACATGTGACCCTGACGCTAAGTGTGGTCTCCATTTACCCACTGGTCTCTGTGGAGCAAATAGGTGCAAAGGCACCATCTGCTCCAGAGAATACCTCGGTCCAACGCTGCCTCCTCTGCCCGGCCACCCAAGAGTACAGGATGTGGACTAATACTTTACAGTAAGAAGCCCGGAGCCTCCCTAGAGATGAAAAAATGGCTCTGGGATGAGTCTGGAAGGCACCCAAAGGTCTGTCAGCAGTTAATTCTGACAGACAGGAAAGTCCAACAGTAAGAGCAACAGGAAGAGGAAACTCTCCCCCACAACATCCTGGATGGGCTGCCTATGTGTGAAGGGATATTTTCAGAGGTTTGTGTGTCTGTGTTTGTGCTTCACAGCTGGTATTAACGTGGCAGAGCCTCTAGCGTCCCGTCACAAACACAAAAAGCATCTCTGTGCGCTTGGCGTGTAAACTATTAGCCAGTGGTTGGGACGCGGAGCAGATATTTGAATACTTGGACTCTGCTCTGCTCGCCGTGTTTGCTCACACTGTCTCACCACATCACATCTCACTTATTCACGCTGCTTCAGACAGTCCGGCCCCGCGGGACCGGCTGGTGGGTGTTCTCACAGCCTTTTCCCTTTTAAGTCCCATCGTCATGGAGTGGTCAGAGCGTGTGCACCCAGACGCCCTGACTCACTCATTATGTGGGTTCCTTTCTGTGGGAAAGCTTGACCGTGTGCTGCTCATTGCTCATAAACAGTAGGAGCTCGGCCTGCGACGTAAAATAAACTAGCTGCCACAACATGTCGTCGCTGCCGTTAACGAGGGTGACGGCAGCGACCACACGCGGATCAAAGCGCCGCAGCCGTCGCAGCGCTGCTGTTTGTGCCGCCGTCGCTTTGGTAAATAACGCCGGGCCCCATTCTCGCTTCATGAGCTCAGGGCCACCTCTCACACGGCCCCAAACGGGCCGACAGCCGTGGCTGAACTGGAAGTGAGGTCCAGAAGAGCCCTGGAGTGTGGACGTTGACACCAACGCTGCCTCCGTAGGCCTGATGTCATGGAGCGATGTGGACCTGAGTCCGGGGTGGTCGCTGCCTATAAATACACACTGGGTGTTCTTCCACTTTCTTCCCGTGCACGTCTACACAACATCTAGCCACCTTTTGCCCTCCAACACTCACAGCCTGTTAATTTGGAGTCTTCTCTGCGTCCCGCGCCGTCTGCCCTGCTCTATCTCACACATTCCTGCCTGAAACGTTCTGTCGTTCCCTCCAAGGCACACAAACAGCGGCCTGTTTGCTTGAGTTTCTCATTTCCTGTTTGGGGTGTGTGTCTCGATCCCTTGTTCTCGTGCCCAGCACACATCAAACGCTCGCGCTGCTAAAAAAGAGATAACGAGACAAAAAGGAAGACACATGCAGAAAGAATATAGATGATGAAATGATGTGGATGAGAGAGGTGTGTGTAAGTGTGTGTGGATGAATATTAACCGAATATTCACACAGACACAATAAAAACCACAAGGGTTATTATTATAATGCAAACAAACTCATTTTTCTTCTATTCACCTCTGTGGTTTGTAGTTTTCATTACTTTTCAGTCTAAGCCCTGGTGTTAATTTGCCAGAGGGGTTCTGCCGGGTCTGTGCCATTACAAAAGAACCTCCCGTGGTCTCGCTGACATTTCCATTGGAGCTGTGCGTGGGCTCACATGGAGCGGCGGAGCTGTGGTTTCAGTAGCTGACGCAACTCGAATCCAACGCTACCCTGTTAAACTCCAAAAAGTGAAAACGAGTCACACGCCTGTTGCCAGTAGCAGCAGCAAATATGACGGCAAACCAGAAGTAATGTTGGGGATAAGGCCTGGAGGAGGCAATTAAACCCAATCCAAATGAGGTCCAAAACAAGCTTTTATGTGTATGAATGAAAAAACAATCATTTAGTTTGAGGCAAGTGTTTTCTGGTTTTATGTGTCTTCAGAAATAAACCCTGAACAAAGTTTTTAGTTTTACCCAACTATGGATAAATACCAACAGTAGCTACATCTTGTCACTGTCTTTTAACTGGAAATAATGTTTTATTAGCTCTTTTTGAATGGAACTTTTACAGAATAGTTTGGAGAAACAACCAAACATTTGTATTGAGTTTCTTATGAATCCATTTTGCCAAAGAGTGGGTGCACTTTGGCTGAATTCTCTGTTGGAGAAAGTTAACAAATCATACTCGTGTTTGTTTTCTGTGCTCCTCTCTGCACCACAGGCCTCGGGTCCAAAAAACACAGCAGGAGACTGAACAGGGTTTTACTGTGGAAAGGTAAAGTAGCAGCAGACGTCTCAGGCAGGTATGCATCATGTTTCTTTTTCCAGTTACGTGAAGTTTCCAAATTCTCACTCCCCCGAAGCGCAAATGACTTTAATGAAGGTGAGATGGGTCATTTTGTGATGCTAATTCGGTTGATGACTGTACGGATGCTGCCATTTACTGTGAGCAATCTCCCAAAACTTAAAAACAAGCACGAGATGGGGAAAGATGAAGATTGTCATAATAGGAGGGTGGTTTTTTTCACTCCGTTGTCTTTGCCCTGCCTGCTAGAAAAACATATGGTTCAGATAAGTGTGGCCCCCCACAGACCCCCTGGAGGCCAGCTCTCATTAGTAAATTATTTGCACAGAGTGGAGCAGAGGGGAGAAACGAGGCTTCTACAAAGCACGGGGTGGAGTGTAAGAGTAAAAGGGGCAGTAGGAAACACTCTCTATGCAATAAATAGTAGGAAGGTCTGGATCAGGCCTATGTAACGTATACTCCACTCGCGCTGAGGCCTCATCATTCACTGCCCGCGGCTCTGGAATGTCACTCACATTACCCTGAGCTCCATCCCTCTCTCTCCCCGCTTGCTCGTATATCTGTACGCTCCTCCGTTTGTGTTTGTTTTAACCTTGTCGGGACCCCTCCAAAGCCAACACTCATGCATCTTACACCCATGAGGGCGGCAGTTTCCCTCCTCCACCGCACCGGCACCCAGCGCTGCTCTGCCTCGCTCCCACCCACGCCGTCTCTCCCACTCGCTGTCTGCGTTTACTCTCATGTGGGGCTGAGGCTGAAACGTCAGCTTCGCTGTCGGCCTCGTTGTCGGCCTCGTTGTGCTGTATTTTCCTTCCCTCGAGCGCCACCGGCAGAACCAGCAGCTAGACGCGCTGTGTCAGAGGCAGGGAGAGGCAGAGCGAGTCACGGAGCCTCGCCAGAGAAAGTGAACTCACACTTGGGGGATAGTGAGCGCTGACAGGGGTCACAGTGACTCACCCACCGGTTTGCCCTCTGACTCTTCACTTGTGAGTCAGAGCGGCCGACTGGACTGGGTCGTATCCTCTGTGTCACACGCGTCTCTTGACGCATCTTTCTTTGAACTTCTGACCGAAGCCATTTAAATGCTGAACCACCAACCTGAACCTTAAAGTGTTGACTTTTCCTTTCTGGACAGAAGGTGCTTCAGCTCTGATGTGGTTCTGCTTAACATTGCGTGATGGTTGCACAAAACAGTTGGGCCAAGCCAGGGTGCGTCACATGCCATATGTGAGTGAGTAAGGTTGTGGACGTGTGCACCTGTGCTGTATTTGTCCCCTCCATGCCATATTTGCGGTTGCCTGAGACCGACACTTCACTGTCCTGAAGGCTTGTGGCATCTGGAACATGACCAAAAGGAATCTTGACTGAGGCTTTTGTTTTAAAGGCAACATTTTATGTAGTTTATTTATAAAAGTCATTATTTCAGAGAGCTTGAGCACTTTGGCTTCAACATGTGCCACTTACCTAATCTCTGGATAACGATTCACATTACTCACCATTGAAGTATTTTCTGGTTAACCTCACATAGTTCTCACCATTAGAATGTGTAGTTTCAGACAAACACAATATGCTGCAGCTGCCCAGTGTCATAGCTGGTCTAGTGAAAGTCTATACTGACTCCTGCTGGTTAATAACTAAAAGCAAAGAGAACTTAAGACATGTTCTTCTATATGATTTCAAATTACATTGTCAGCATCTTATTTATACATAGATAAAGTAAAAGACTGGTAATGGTAAGAAGAAAAATAATAATTATTAATTAATAATAAAAAAAATAAAAAGAAATAAAAATAAACTAAATCCTCTTATTAAAAGTATGCTGATTTTTATTGTAACTTCTAAAAAATCATTAGAAGGGTTTACATGTTCTGTAATTATGTTATAATATTATATCGTTTTCTAATTTTAAAAATGTATTTTGATTAGCTGAGACGTATTTAGATAACGTTCGCTCTGTATTTACATTTTTATATGTGATGGTTATTAAAAACTTGCTCCAAACAAACAAAAAAAACAAACTTTACGACCTTTACGACAGTTGCTTCAATGGCGTACGAATCAGAAAACGGCAGTGAGAAGAAGATGGCGGAGGGAGGTAATGATGCAGAGCTACTCAAGGAGAAGGCGAATACGTACTTCAAAGGTAAGGTGGCAGACCTGTCAAGTGATTTGCTTGAGTGAACATTTTATAACAGATAAATATGTGACCACTAACTGCGGTAGATAATGATTGTGTCGCAAAGCGGCCCGCCCGGAGCCGGTAGCTGGTGTGAAGCTAAGCTAGCGTAGCTCGGGCAGCATGCTAACTGTTAGCCCCCATTCATTTGGATTGCGCTGCATTGAATTGAAGTAGCCGGTGTCGCTAATGCTAGCTAGCTAGCAGCAGGTACACAGAGAACTCATGCCGTCGCGCGTGCCATGTGTTGTTCCCCGCTCATTTAGTCAGATTTGAGCATGTCGTGATGTTACTCGCGCGGGGCCGTTATTGTGCGCAGCAATCGCGTGTTCGCTGCCATTTACTCGTATCATCAAGCTGTCGTGTAGTTACGCGGGTTCCAGACACAACTAGAAATTTCTGGCAGCCAGTGGGCGCATGTGAGCTGCTGGACGGCAGCGCAGGTCCAGTTAAGTTTAGTGGTTCAGCCTTTCTATGGTGCAGTTTTTGCGAAGTTTTTCTGTTTTAATCAGCCAGACTTGGTCCTAGCAACTATTTGATTGGCATCGACATCAGGAGTGCAGTGCTGTGACTTCGCTGCCCCTCTGACCCCTGCGTTGGCCGGATGTTATTTTACTACCGCTCTGTTGTAGAGCAGCGCTCTGACATGTGCTCTGTGTTCGCTGCGGTTTTCTGAAGGCCCATTATCGGCCACCAGTGTTGACACCGCGATGAGTCAGAGCAGATGCAACAGAGACACGAGCCATTTGTCTGAGATGCACGTTTTTCGTTTTCATATTTATTAGAGGCCACGTTGGAGACCCATGCAGCTGCCCAGAAAGCCTTTCAAAGAAATTAAATCATTCAGACCCAAACCCAGAAAAACCCAAATTTCAGTATGATGATGTAAACTAACATTTGTTTAATAAATTCAGTAAAATGTGGAAGCTATGACTGAAGTTTGCTATTTGCAAAAAACATTCTTGTCTTATTGACTGACTAATAAATAAGTTAAGTAAGTTCAAATGACAAGCTCAAGCATGTCAGCTGTAGAAGTAAAACGTGTATTGCCTGCAGCGTGTTTGAATATGCTATAGAACCTGTGATGACTGAGTACATTTCTTTTCAGAGAAAGACTATGAAAATGCCATTAAGTACTACTCAGAGGCCTTGGAGCTCAATCCATCCAACGCCATCTACTACAGCAACCGGAGCCTTGCATATCTACGCACAGAATGCTACGGCTATGCCCTTGCGGATGCCACGAAGGCCCTGGAGGTAGACAAAAACTACATTAAGGGCTATTATCGCCGTGCCACTTCCAACATGGCACTGGGCAAGTTTAAGGCTGCACTTAAGGACTATGAAACGGTAAGCAATGTTCATTCGCTGAGCTCAGCCACGCAGTCTGAACTGAAAACATACAGGACAAGAGCAATGTGCACAGAACGGCTAAATGCTTGTTAAGGGGAAAGCTCATGTCCTTCTGTTGAAATGTCACCACGAATTAGGATCTTTGTGTCGCTTTAAAACTCTAAAACAGGGATTATCCTAAAATCCAGTCATGATGCCGATTACATCCACCTGAAAGGCACTCGTACTACAGCTAATATGGTGTCTGTTGTTCTGTGTGTAATGTATCGCTCAGTCAAAGACAACACTGAAAATTAGATTTAATCCTTATGACACTATGTTGGAAATAGATTGTCATGGCTCTATATGTAATAAATCCATAAATAGATATAGGGCGATATAAAATTGAATGTTCTTCATTGTTGTGTATATTGGACAGAGTATATATGTGTCCCTTTATAGTGCTCATACTCATTACAGTATAATTTAGAAATAATATTGATGACAAGCATTTGTCCATTTGCCTTATTGGTTTTTTTAATTTGTTATTTCATTTTGAATTATTTCCTCCTTTAACCCTTGTGCCTATGCTCCACTTCTGATGATAGGTAGTAAAGGTTCGGCCAAATGACAAGGATGCAAGGATGAAGTACCAGGAATGTAATAAGATTGTGAAACAGAAGGCTTTTGAGAGAGCCATCGCTAGTGACGAGACAAAAAAGTCTGTTGTTGATTCTCTGGACATTGAAAACATGAGTAAGTTTCCACTGTTCCTGCTTATAAATGTCCATTAATTTCTGAAGTGTATATACTGTACATAACCTTAGTTCTGCAATTTGAGAGACTTGATCATTGTTCTGAGATTAAGATGATCTTAAATTGCAGCGATTGAGGATGACTATGTAGGACCCAAACTCGAAGATGGAAAAGTCACGTTGAAATTCATGGAAGAGATGATGGATTGGTTCAAAGATCAGAAGAAACTGCACAGAAAGTGTGCTTATCAGGTAAAACGTGTTTACTCATGACCACTAAGACTCAATAACACAGTGTACCTTCAAGTAAGCCTCTTTGTTTTCTTTCAGATTTTGGTGCAAGTTAAGGACGTTCTAGTAAAACTACCAAGTCTTGTTGAAATCTCATTAAAAGAGGTGAGAACTTGGATAACACAAAGTTAGCAGTGAAACAAGCACTTTTATTATGAGATGATAATTACACAATGATAAGCCTGTGTTGTACAGCAGGTGGGGTTAAATATGTTTTTCTTTGGTACAGACAGAAAAAATAACTATTTGTGGTGACACCCATGGGCAGTACTACGATCTTCTCAACATCTTCAAGTTGAACGGCTTACCCTCAGAGACCAACCCTTATGTATCCTTTTGTCTTTAAACTTGAATGCAGTTTAAAACAACATCAACAGCAAACGTGTCACACCCAGAACTTAACCACAGAACTAGCTGTTCAACGGTGACTTTGTGGATCGTGGTTCTTTCTCTCTTGAGGTCATCCTTACCCTCTTTGGCTTCAAGCTGCTTTACCCTGACTATTTCCACTTGCTCAGGGGTGAGAGGCTTACTTTGTCCAAATGCATGTGTTGGCTCCTCTGATGTGTGGAATAACATGGTCCTAACCAGTCACATCCAGTCCATGCGAGTGTCTTACAGTTACAGTATGACTCCTGCGTTAAACCGGGTGTAATGCTGAATATTATGCCTGCAGGTAACCATGAAACAGACAATATGAACCAGATGTATGGGTTTGAAGGGGAGGTCAAAGCCAAATACACAGCCCAGATGTTCCAGCTGTTCAGCGAGGTCTTCCAGTGGCTTCCTCTTGCTCAGTGTATCAACAACAAAGTTCTGGTGAGCTATGTCCTCATCCCATCAATCAGCTAAATGTCAGGCGAAATAACTTTATTTAGAGTGATCATGATCACGTTGATGCTTTCAGCTCTGCTCTTGTTGCCTTTGCTTTATCCTTTAGTTAGAGTCTGAGCCGTAACGCGGTTAGTTTGACATATAGAAGTTGGACCACAATGGAGAACAGTGATCCAGGTTACGTCTTTACAGATACTAAAAGTCTGCAGCTAGTTACATTAGTGATTTTTTTATAAGGATATTGATATAATGATATTGATGATATTATATAAGGGAGTTAAATCACTTCTAGGAAAACAGGTTTAGTTTCAAAAAGAATGTTGTCTTATTTTTGCCTGTTCTGCATACAATAGATACATTAGATTCACAAAATCTTTCTACATTAGTACATATGAATACATTTTTCCTTTTTTGGATATTAGACGAACTGCCATAACTTTTGAATGTTACTAACAATTGTACTGTGTTAATTGCACACACAATTCTAAAAAGATTATTTCTCTCAGATCATGCACGGGGGACTGTTCAGTGAAGACGGTGTTACGTTGGACGACCTCAGGAAGATCGATCGGAACAGACAGCCTCCAGATTCAGGTGGGTTCCAACTCCAGATGCACCATGAGTATCAAACAGGATCAGAGAAACTCTCTCTAGAACTGTCTTATGTCTCCACCAGGTCCCATGTGCGACCTCCTCTGGTCAGATCCACAGCCTCAGGTTAGTTACCAACACTCTGTTTTTGATGAGTGTCCGTAAGAATTAGTTTCACTCCTCCTCACTGTCTTGCAGAACGGCCGGTCAATCAGCAAGCGAGGTGTGAGTTGTCAGTTTGGGCCAGATGTCACAGAACGCTTCCTGGAGCAGAACAAGCTAGAGTACATCGTGCGTAGTCATGAGGTCAAAGCTGAGGGCTACGAGGTCACTCACTCAGGGAAGTGCATCACCGTGTTCTCAGCACCCAACTACTGGTACGTACTCAGAGCCAGAGTATGAACGAGGAGCCGGCTAGAGTTATGGAACCAGCTCTAAACTGTGTGTTTGTCTTCCATCAGTGATCAGATGGGAAACAAAGGAGCGTATATCCACCTCAGGGGATCAGACCTCAAACCAGAATTTCACCAGTTCACTGCTGTGGTGAGTGTTGTCAATTCTATCATTGTATTTGAAACTGTGTTTGCTGCCTCTCCTCAACCCAGTAAACTCTGTGGAGCAGCTTGTTAGTGTGGACATGACTGTACACGTTTTGCTGAGTGTGTTTGATAGTAAGGTTTTACCTTCTATGCACAGAACAGGTTGGCAGGTGAGCAATGGGATGGGATCTTGCTTTAGCCAGTAACAGTAGTTGTTATTTTCTGCTTCACAGTAAATAGAGGACGTTGTTTGTCCAGTCAACCAGCTGGTTGTGCAGCTTTGCTTGTTATTGGTTAATAATAAAAAGCCATAATAAAAAGTGACCCTTAAAAGTCATTGTTATTGAATTTATAAATAACGTAACTTAGTTGTCACTTAATATGTTCTTTGAATGGTTCAGTGTTTTTGAACAAAGATTGTTTTTGTGATTAAACGTTTATTAATATTTCCTAATTAGTTAAGGATTAACTATGAATTAAGGAA
The DNA here is from genome assembly GCF_900634795.4 of Betta splendens. NCBI lineage: Eukaryota > Metazoa > Chordata > Actinopteri > Anabantiformes > Osphronemidae > Betta > Betta splendens. The sequence continues at coordinate 19,220,099 of NC_040893.2, forward strand.
CTGACTCAAGCTGTGCATTTATATATTATACTTAGAAAGTTCTAAAATCTGCAAATCTTGGTTCTGATGCAGTTATTTTTTGGTGCTGTTGACCTTCATTGTTGTGCAGAGGTTGGTACTAAACAGGTGAAGAACTTGTGCTGATGCATCCATTAACCAGTACCTTGTGTGAAATTTGGGAACTGACTTTTAACAGTTATCATTTTAGTGTCTCTTATGAATATTATGAAGATTTTCTTACTGGGTTTGAATCTCTTAAAATGAAATAAACAGTAAAAAATTTTAATGTGCATTTTACTGACAGTGGAGCGATTTACATTGTCATTTGCTAATAACTGTACAGGCCTCTAACATGCGTTTATATCACATTTGCTTGGTCTTGTTTGTCTCAAATGCAGCCTAATTGGTTAATTGTGTCTGTGCAGCAAAGCCAACGAAGCTCTTAAAGGTGATCTCATGCTTATTTCTCTCTCATTCTCCTTCACAGCCTCATCCGAATGTCAAGCCCATGGCGTATGCCAACACGCTAATGCAGTTGGGGATGATGTAGAGGAAACTGTATTGTGTCTATGACATCGACGACCTCCCATCTGACCTGAACCATCCCAGTCACCACACTCCCTCCAGTGCTTGGACATGCTGTCATCCATGCATAGCCTAAGGGATCCCTCTCTCCGACAAACTTTCCTAGTGGTGTGCAGAAACAGGTGTCGTAGTTCAAATGGGAAAAGGTCCCCTAGACCAGTCCACATCTAGTTGCATTTTTTGACGTTATTGGTTACAACTGGAAAATTCTCATTCCCATTGTCCATTTGCCAGCTCACATGCTCAAAGCCTGAGTAAAGAAGTAAACCCTGGCAGGTTCAGATGAGTCTCCTTGGAGCTGTTCGGTTTTCAAATAGTTGATGTCTTCAGCATATTGGATCAAATACCTGGTTTGTACCAAAGATCTGTCATTAAAATGATTGTTCAGTTTTTATCTAAAACTCAGAATTGTACCGTTGGCCAGTGTACACAGCTTAGAGCATTGTAAACTGGTTGAGGAGCATCACGTCTATCAGTGTTTCTCCAGTCATCCTACAGTGTGTCCGTTCACTCATTTAGTTCACAGCAGATCTAGATTAAACTACATGTACCCCAGTCTAAAAAAGAGATGGGTTGTCTCTGGGTACACTCTTAAAGGTGCTGTTTGCCATTAGTGGTGTATTTAGCTGGTTCAGTCATGTAGCTGGTGACCTTTCCTTTTCCACTGCTTCCTGTTGAGGAAGTTTCTGCTGCTCCATGTTTTCATCCTTGACCGTCATTGTGCCACTCGCCCAGCAGCTCCTGCACAGTCCACTAGCTTTGGTGTAAGGCAAACACTGGTGCCACTCGATAACTGCTGACTCGTATCCCCGTATATGGATTTCTTCAGTACACAAACGTCCAAAACGTAATCCTGTCTTGAAACGCACAGCTGCATTGTCCAACGGCCCTCAACTTTTTAGATAAAGAAATACACGTATGTGTATGTATATATATATACTGTATCATTTAAAGATTCTGTGTAATGTTTGGAGAAGATTATTGAATAAAAAAATAAGCCAAGTGATTTTAGAAACAAGCTGGTTAATTTTGTCCGTTAAGATGGTGTTAAATGGCGTCGTTGTCGTTTTAATTCTTAATTCACTTGACTGAATTATTGCGTTGTCATTTTTATTGAATGTAAACAAATATGGCGGATTATCGACTGAATGGAAACCAAATTTGGGAAGATTATTGAAAAGTGTACTTTACTTAGTAGCAGCCCGTGAAGATAAGTAGCATTTCTATTTATTTATTTATTACCTAAATGTGCTGCGGTTCGCAAAAGGCGCTGTTACAAAAACAAGCCGTGTCGCGCGCATATGACGTCACTTGACGTTTAAACAGCTGATCGTCATTCGTCAACTATGCGCCGCGACTTGACAACACAGCACGCGTTTCACCTTGTTGTAAACCCAGCTGGACACGAAGGCGCAGCCCGCTGAGATGCCAAAGTACTGCTCGGTGCCAAACTGTAAGAACGACTCCGGCAGCGGCGGCGACAGGAAAAGCTTCTACAAGTAAGACGTTGTGTTCGGCCGTGAGTAGCCAGAAACCTGGGGCTTCACATCTGGACACGCATTTTTAATGTGCATTGTCACGATGTTTTTTAATTATCAAGTCTGTGTCGTCTACTTTCGACCTTTGAAACAGATCCTCGTTTTCAGTTCGGCATATTTAATTTAACTGATATATTTAACGAAAACGTTTAGAAAGCCTGCACTTTGAGTAAAGGTTTAGATTAATAACAGGAAGCCGGACGGACTTTAGTGATGATGTCATCTTAATCCTGGCGCTGATGCGCGCGGGGAAACGTCTGCTACGACGACCCAGCGACCCTTCAATGTAGTAGGATCCTTGTTCACAAGTTGCATCTTAAACTTTTCCTTGCGCTGCCAACAATGATCTAATCTGGGAACTGTAACTGCGTGCAGTGTAAGGTGATCTGTGAACAGAGTCAGTCAGAAACCTGAAGCAGCTCTTTGTCATTTCATCATTTCAACTTCTTCAAATGGAAGGTGGCTGACGTGTTTTTATTCCAGGTTTCCTCTTCAGGATCCGCTCCGGCTTCAGCACTGGCTGCAAAACATGGGCCGTGAGAACTGGACCCCCTCTCGGCATCAGTATATTTGCCACGAACATTTTGCACCTTCGTGCTTCAAGGTGCGATGGGGGATACGTTACCTCGAGAGCGACGCTGTGCCCACGGTTTTCCAGGCGGCTGAGGTAAAACAGAGCGTTCAATAATGGTAGCGGTGATCGGAGTCAGAGTTTACTGTTACTGACCATGACTTGTCTCAGGAACATGTGGCACTTCATGCTGAACGACTAGTAATAGTTTAATTTTGTTAGAAAAACAACCAGAAAAGTGTTTACTTTGCAGAAGAGCAAAAACATCCATGTATTGACTGAATTCATTATCTCCTAGTTTGCAGTCAACCTTAGATGAAACTGATGATGAGAGGGATGTTTGCAATTTAATACATGTTCAGTCATCCGAGTCAAAGCTTCAAACGCTGCCATTTTGCTCTCCATAATCAAGCACAGCTTTTACAGTCTTTGCAGAAACGGAAAGCGGTGGATCAGCGAGAGAAGCCCAAGCGGCTCCGCGTTGACTGCAGTCAGAGCGGAACGGGGGGCGGTGACGCGGCAGCGTCCGACGCCGTGGAAGCGGAGGGTTTTCTCCACGCGCTGCAGCTGTACGAGATCACGGTGGACGCGCCGCAGCAGGCGGACCCCAGCCTGGTCCAGACGAGGCCGACGGAGCGCGACCACTCAGACCTGGAGCAGCCGGCGTCGGCGGATGGGGTCAGAATGGGTCCGACGGTCCCGTTAACTCTGATCCAGACGCTGCACGACGGGAGCGGCGGGGACAGCGCTGAGGTGGTGCTGGTGTCTGAAGGCCAGGATCCGCTGGTAGACGGCATCACTGCCGCCATTTTGGCTCAGGGCCGCGGGCTGCTCGTCGACCACTCGGCCCTGGAGCAGGCAGGCGACGCCGTGGCCTCTCTCGTTACCGTTGCCACAGATGAGCTGTCCAACGGCGACGGGCAGGAAACCCAAGTCATCGCCTACTTTGAGACCATACCCAACGTCCTTCCCAGTGAGAGCAGCGCTCGCTTCAACTTCTCCCCGGACACGGTGATGTCGTCTGCGCTGAGCTCCAAGCCCATCACGTCCACTCTGCCCATCGTGTCCAAACACATGCCCGTCTCTCCTGCGTCCCTGGTCCTGGCTGTGGAAAGGCTGGACACAGATGGGGAGGAGCTCAATGATGGTGCATCAGAAGAGGAAGTAAGCCTGGAGCGGCAGGATCACCAGCTGGAGGAACACTGGTGAGCACTCGTTTGCTTCTGTCTGATCGGTCTAGTGGACATTTAGATTCTCTGGTGCTGATGTCTTTGTCATATTTCACACGTGCAGCTACCACAAGAACAGTCTGAGCAAAGAGCAGCTGGAGGCGATCGTGACGGAGCTGCAGAAAAAGGTCAAAGTGCTGCAGCAGCGCCACCGCCGCCACCTGGAGAAGCTGCTCGGCCTGGAGAACACGGTCAGCCAGCTGAGACAAAGCAACCTGCTGAATGAGGAGCGGCTGCAGCTGCTGGAGAGGGTATTTACGCAGAGCTTCTCTGGGTTTGATCTAATGCAACAAGCGGTGGAGGATGTTTCAGCCCTGACGGCTGGAGGTTGAGGAGTTGGTCCCGTCCTGGGGATTAAACCTCATTAAAGCAGGTGTTTCTGTTTCTTCTTCTAAGGCCTATGTTCAGACGAGTGCAGCTGTGTCTGATGCCGGTGAGACCGTCGCCATCATCTACGAGGAGGACGACGCTGCGTACGTGTATGCTCCGCTGACCGATGCTGAGGAAACGCCGTGAGGCTGCGACCGATGCTGAGGAAACGCTGTGACCTCACCGCGTCTCTCTGCTGCTTATGTGCCAAAAGGTCCAGCGCCAGCAGCTGCCGTTCTGAGCAAAAAGGAATCGTGTGTATGAAATGTGGTCTCTTCCAGATGTGGTTTAAGCTTTGCACAAACATGAAAACTTAACATGAGACAGCGCTGAATGTGTTTTAATAAGGGCTTTGTCTTATTCTTTCAAACACGTTTGGTTTATTACACATTAAATAAAAAAATGTTCTACTACTGATCATCAGCTTCTGCAGCTGTCAGAGTCGTCACTGAGTAAATGCTTGAGAGGTTTGTTCATGGAAGTCTCCACTCCTGTTTTCCCAAGAAAAACAGAACGTTTCCATGTGATGTTTTCACTCGTCAGTGAGAGGGAGGAGCTGATCTGAGAGCTGCTGAAGCAGTGTCTCATTCCGTCTGTGCTTCCCTGAAGTATTGATCATTTAAAATCCTTGGCTAACTTGATTTTACGGGTGGGTGTTTTCTGTCCACCAGATGGCAGCGGTGAGACCACCAAGCCCCATCTGGACCACAGGCAACATAAACTAGTATTCACCAAAGCAAACAGCTGTTCAAAGTCACAGATACCAACAAAATCACTGAGACACAAGTGACTTGCTGTGACGATGAGCTTCTCTTTTACTCGGCAACAAACCACTGCATTTTATAATTTAAGTGATTTTACTCTGTTAAAGCTTTAAAAACTTTAATGGTTTTGAACTGTCGTGTCCGCAACCACACGGTTTGAATGGTACAATCTGAAATATTCCACTTGGGGGCAGTATTTTTTTATTGTTTCTGGGTAAAACACTGGTTTTATGTTGTTTTTACCTGTACTAGAATAACATGCTGGGAAGAATGTCTTCAAATGTGACTTGGAAGGCTTTTTAATGAACCTAATCATCTGTGTGAGGCTGCGACTGTAACCAGCCAGCGTTTCTTCCTCGTTTGTCTGATTCTACATGGTTGGTCAAATACAGAGTGACACAAAAACAGGAACTCTGAACTTCCCAGAGGAATGAATTCTGTCCCGTTTTTCTAACGTCACAGAAATCCAGTTTCAGTCTGATTAGTTCGGCCAAACAGCAGAAAAGTCATGACACGGCGCTTTGTGTCTCTTCTGGGCTGGAATGTGAGGGAGGGCCGTGGTTTATCAGCAGGTTCGCTCTCTGGTGCCGGATGAGCCTCGTAACCGGGCTGCAGAACGCTGGTGTTCTGGCACAGACCGACCCGAGTCGACCCGTGGCACGAACTGTAGCTCCTTGTGCACTCGTCCTCCCACAAGGTCCTCAAAGGCCTTGATAAAAACGAAACCTTTTGCTTCATTGGATTCAATGGGACATTCCCTGTGACCTCAGAGGAAGCAAATTCACCTCCTACCTTAAAAGGGGAAAAAGCTTTATGTAATTCAATAACCACGAACATTCATAGATCCTTGTTATTCTCCAACAGGCTTTTTGTTTCATTGCTTAAATATACAGGTTAGGACCTCCTTCATCTTAAAAACAGGGAAAAGTAGAATTAATGTCAGAGCTGCTGCAGTGGATTTGATCAGAGTGGTGTTCCTAATAAAGTGGCCTGTGACTGTACCTTGCATATATTTGGTTTATTCTTCTGCATATGCTCCATAGAGGACTGTCTGTTGTGAATTGTCCTTCTTCCCTTGTTGCTGTGCAGCTCGGATCCGACTGGACCTCCTGCTGGTTGTGATGGTGGATGTGGGAGCTTTCAGTGACGTTGGGTTGGTTTCACTGAGTCCTTTGATTCCTCCTGTTCTGCTGTGGCTTTGGGTTTCTTGGTGCTGCAGGGCTGAGTGTGGACACAGAGCCCGCCTTGTGTTCGGGGGGGGGGGCTGCTATCTCCCCGGCTTCAGGTGCCAGACAACCTCTCTGTCCTTCACATTCCCCAGTTTCGGTCATGTGACTGTAGTTTGGCCAGAGCCGGCGGAGCGCGACTCCCAGAAGGACTTTCTCTTCCTTTGCTCCCTTTTCCCTCAAAGGCTCAGGTATTTGATGGGATTCAGTTTTAGCAGCATCAGATGCTGTCGTTTGGCATCAAAACTTAATTTCACTCCCTCACACAAATTCTCACACACAGAACCTGATTTGTTTCTATGGGGCTAAAGACCCCGAGGCCTCTGAATGACGTTAAACCCCCAGTTAAGACTCGAAGGCCGAACACGCCTGAGGGTGTGAGCAGCCGGTGGAGCGAACGCAGGAAATGACCGCAAGAGCCACTCATTCTAAGCTCTGGAGCTTTAGTGGTTTGGGTCAGTACCGCTCCCACATGTTCCATCAGTATGAGCTGGTGAATTTCCCAGCAGCAGGACGTCCTGCCACAGACCGGTTAGTGCTGCTTCCACAGAAGCGTCTCCATTAATAACGCCCTCACAGCGTCTCCACGGCTTCGCCCGCTCGCTGATCGTGAGCAGATGTCGAGCAGGTGACACTGATACGGGAGCAAGAAGCAGCAGATGCGCCGTAACCTGAGCCCACAGCCCAGGACCTCTCCCACATTTACCACAGGATGCTCATTCATTTTTCAAGTGGCCGCTTTCATCAGGTGTGACAACAGGTGTTTTTCAACTAGACTGACTCCTGATGGAAACTCAGGGGTGGATAAGCTGTGGCTGTGGTGGAGGAAGCGCCTCCGTCAGGAGCAGGTCCTCCTGCTCGGTGTCCGACTGCCGACGTGTGCCGTGATGGAGAGCAGCCCCCGCTGCCGCCCTGCTGCTTTATATAGAGCGCGGCCTCTGTCTGGAACCCGCTCGTTAGCTGAGCTCATGGCTAATTGTTCAGAGCGTGTGTGGTTGAAGGTGACGCAGCCCTCGGCATTGAATGTCAGGTTACTGTTACAAAGGCTTCTGGGTAAAAGCTTTGTTGACCGTTAACTGACTGGCTCATTTACTGCATGTGTGAAATAAAGACACAAAAGCAACCACTTACAAAAACAAGTTTATTTAAAAAACACTGTACTGCAGCAGTTTGTACTACAGGACGTGGCTGTGGCTGGATTCAGCTTCAACCACAACGTTACAGGTGAGTAAGGAAACACATATTACAGCATTTACAGCACAAACATCACAGGCAGCTGATTCTTCATCCTCAACACAGCGCTGTGTCGTGAGGAGGTCACATGAAGCCGTGAGGGCACATTTAAAAAATCATATTCAGTGGTCAACATCAAGGAGCCGTGACAACATAAAAGCAGGTGGGTTTAACATGATGATAACTTTCACCTTCAAAGCCGTTCGGTCTCCGAGAGCACGTCTGATCAGAGATACTTAACATCAAAATCAGCTACTTCAACGCATCCTTCATCGCGGAGTCTTTGTTGCAGCTGGGAGCTGCAGGTCTCCTCTCAGACGTAGTCCTTCCTCTCCAGCCCGGGACCTCCCGCTGAGCGCGAGGCGGAGTAAGCCATCCGCGTGGCGCCGTAGCGGCTCTCTGGCGGTGGACACGAGCAGCAGAGGAGGCCTCCGCCGAGCAGCAGCAGGGCGGCGGCGCCCCAGCCGATGTAGAGCGCGGCGCCCAGCTCCCGGCGCTGGGCGTCGTTCAGCGTGGGGTTGTAGAAGTCCCGGATGATGGTGTTGGCCGACCACGAGACCGGGATGAGCTGCATGACGCCCGACACCATGAAGAAGACCCCGGAGATGATCATCACCTTGGCCTTGGACGCCTCGTCCTCAATGCAGTTGGTGCACTTGGCGCCGGCGACGGCGACGAGCACGGCCATGATGGCGAGCAGGATGGAGATGACGGTGAGGGCGCGGGCGGCCTGCAGGTCCTGCGACAGCGCCAGCATGGAGTCGTACACCTTGCACTGCATCTGGCCCGTGCTCTGCACCACGCAGGTCATCCACAGGCCCTCCCAGATGATCTGCGCCGTCACGATGTTGCTGCCGATGAAGGCCGTGACCCTCCACATGGGGAGGGCGCACGCCACGGTGGCGATGATCCATCCCAGGATGCACAGGGAGATGCCGATCAGCTCCAGCCCCAGAGACATGCTGCCGTTGCCCAGTGCGCGTCAACCAGAGACCCGGGAGCTGTGGCCGGGCATCTGTACACACGTGCTGGATGCTACTGGCTCGGCCGCAGCCTTTATAAGGCGGGTCGGGTGCAGAGGAGGAGTCGTGGAAGGAGCTCACGTCACCAAACGGGGCGGAAGGAGCCGACTATCAGCTTCCACGCTTCCACAAAGAGGCCTTTCACAGGTGAAGCCTGTGAGAGTCTGCTTTGAGGAATATTCATGCACTGCAGAAGCGTAGATGGGAAGAATGTCTGGAAATGTGCTTTCCTAGAATAGAATAGAATAGAATAGAATAGAATAGAATAGTTTACTGATCTCCTCCTCCCTCAGTGAACTGTTGTTTCACTCTGACAACGCTGTGTAACACATTAACCCAAGCTCCAACCACCAAACACGTCCACGTGTGATGGGCTGTGACTGCGTCGTCTTCAGGGGGTTCCTCAAGCTTCGTGGAGCTCAGTCTCAGGTAGAAATGCTCCATGTCCTTTAGAGCCCCCCCCCCCATGTAATGAGCCAGTTGTTGGGGCATAGTGGAGTGTGACACAGCCAGCAGGTGAATGGATGCGGACAGAGGCTCCTACTCATCACATCCATGGCTGGAGGTGAAACCAGCAGGGGGTCAGATTTAATCTACGAGTCCAATCAAAACTCACAAAGATGTGATCACACGTTATTGTTTAATGGATATTATGTGATGTCTGACGTCAGCTTTAAATGATGACAAAATGACACACATATTAATTGAAACACTAAAAGATGTTTAAATGAAAACAAGGGATTTAATAGCAAAATGTAAAACAGTAAAACATTTCACATGGTTGAATTCACAGAAACATGAAAGTAACAAACGCACATAACTCTATAAAAGTCAACTCAGTAAAAATGCGGCAGCAAACACTTCTTCGTCATCTGCACGTCGTCTGTCTCTTCATGTGGACGGAGGTGCATCTTGTTTTCACAGCCGCTCTCAGTCGTGGGAGCGGAGCAGCTGCTTCACACGTAGTCTCTCCGGCCTCGGCCGCCGGGGCCGCGCGGCGCCGGGCGCGCGGACCCGTACCTGCTCTGCCCTTTGGGGCGGCAGCTGCAGCAGAGGAGGCGCCGCCCAGGAGCAGGGCTCCCAGCTCCCGCTTCTGCGCCTCCGGCACCAGCGGGCTGTAGAACCCCTGGACGGTGCTGTGGGCGCACCATGAGACGGGGATGAGCTGGGCCACAGAGGCCGAGACGAAGGCGGCCCCCGCCGCGGTCACCAGCCGCGCCTTGGCCCCCTCCTCCTCCACACAGTTGGTGCACCGGGCCCCTGTGGCGGCCGCCAGGACCCCCAGGACGCCCAGCAGGATGGAGGTGACGGTGAGGGCCCGTGCTCTGCTCCACGCAGCTCGTCCACAGGCCCTCCCAGGTCTCCTGAGCCGTGACGATGTTCACGCCGATGAAGGCCGCCACCCGCCACATGGGCAGCGCGCAGGACGCGAGGGCCGCCATCCAGCCCAGGACGGCCAGCGCCGCTCCCAGGAGCTCCAGTGCCACAGAAGCCGTGTCCGAGGGCGCGAGTCGGAGCCGAGGCCTCGGTGCGCGTCGGCAGCAGGAGGAGCCGCTTTGTCATTGGCCAGCGCTCCCTTCAAACCAGTCCCTCCCCCTTTGAACGTCCAAAATCCAGCCTCAGCTTAATGATTGCCCGTCCGTGACCCCGAACGCCCCCCCCCCCGTTCGGGCGAGCAGAGTAAACACGGGGCCCGTGTCCCACGGCCGCAGCGGTTAAAGTGTAACAGACGCCCAACCATCGCTGGCTCAATCATTGAGCAGAGGAGCAGCAGGACGGGCTGGAAGCGGGTCAGGAGGGTTCTGATCCGTGGAGCCGGTCAACGGCTGTGATGCCGTTTGTACCGGTCCGTGTCAGGCTCCCGCTTCCAGCCCGTCTCGCTTCGGCTGCGGCTCTCTGTTAACAGAGACTCCCAACAAACCTGTGGGAGAAGTGTTGGAGCTTTATCAGCGCCCGATGAAGTCCCAGCGTTCACTGATGCTCGAACGTGAATGAAAACAAAGACGCTCCCAGTAATTGACCTCACTCTGCTTTTAAACTGCTGGACTTTCCCGTTAACGCAGCGAGCGGCCAGCGGTTTCAGCAGCTCTTCAGATCATTAACCTCATTTCTCGAGCTCAGACACCGACAAAAGCGTTATCTATAATTTTCACTATTATTTTCTTGAAACCAAACACGGGGAATCACTTTTTTCTGAAAGTCGATGGCAGAATATGAGTGGATTAGATGAGTGAAATGTATGTTTTGCTCCAGAACAATGACCTCAAACAGCTTTTGATTGATTTGATTTTGGTTTTTGATTCCAGCTCAGCTGACACAGACTGTGAGGACTTGGTCACAACCTTTAAATGACATTTACTGTCATTTCTCCTCCAGCTGTGGATCAATGGGCTTCTTATGCTGCAGCTTCTGCTGAGCTGCTGGTGTGAATCAGACCTGAGCGCTGGAACAGCTGTCACTCAAGGTGACTCTCAGATCATTAACTCCACTGCTCAAGCACGAGAGAGTGAGTGAACAAATAAACCAGTTGTTGTTGAGCAGCAGCGGATCTGTTCACCTGTGGCTTTTAGATCGGAGGCTTTTCCTCGTGCTCCCACTGATCACTGAGACACAGAAGGTGGCAGGTGATGAATGGGGCCTTTGTCGCTCGGCTTGGACTCGGTTACACTTTTATCTCTAACCCAGTTTCAGTGGTGCAGACGGACGACAGGCTGGAAGGGAACAGATGCCTAAGGTGCTCTTCTACAACAAACCTCCCATTCTTCCTTTCCTGCGTTCGGCCTGAAATCGAATACGGCGGCAGCACGGACTCCGCTGACCTCTGAATACCAAAGAGCCGCATGCGAAATGACATTAAACAACAATGACATGCTTTAATTTGATGCTTTTACAAACTTGCTTTAGTTCGAAGATCAAACACACAAACACGTTTTAGTCTGAAAGCAACACGTTCACATTAGCCTGAATCAGCATCACACATGCGTGCGTCCTCACACATAGTCTCTCCTGCCGTGTCCGCTGAGCGAGGTGCTCTTCGCAGCCGCGTAGTCCCCCCGCGGACGCCCGGAGCCCCCGCCCGGCGCCGCGGCGGCCGCGCGCGGGCTCGGGCAGCAGAGCAGGGCTCCCCCCAGCAGCAGCAGGCAGGACGACGCCCAGCCGAAGTACAGCGCGTTCCCAAAGTCCCGCTTGGCCGTCTCCTCCAGCAGCGGGTCGTGGAAGTCCAGCACGATGGCGTGGGCCGTCCAGGACACGGCCGCCAGCAGCAGCAGCCCGGCCGCCGCGAAGCCCAGCCCGGCCGCCGCCGCCAGCCGCCGCTTCCCGCCGCCGCCGCCGCCGCCGCAGGTGGTGCACTGGGCGCCGGCCACCGCCAGGCCCACGGCGGCCGCGCCCAGCGCCACAGAGCCCACCACCAGCGCGCGGGCCGCCTGCAGCGCCGCCGGCAGCCCCAGCAGGGAGTCGTGCACCCGGCAGTGCATCTGGCCCGTGCTCTGCACCGAGCAGTTCATCCACAGGCCCTCCCAGATCACCTGCGAGATGACGATGTTCTGGCCCACGTAGGCGGCCACGCGCCACATGGGCAGGCCGCAGGCCGCCATCGCGCCCAGCCAGCCGGCCACGGCCAGAACCAGGCCCAGCAGCTCCACGCCGGCCGACGACATGCCTGCAGCTGAGAGGGTCCTTGTTGCCGCAGGACGGGACGGGACGGGACGGGACGGGACGGGACGGGACGGGACAGGAGGCCTTCTGTGTCCGCTGGTCGGCTCAACGCTCCCGAGATGAAGGCGACACCGGATCCTGGGAGAGAAAGAGAGCGGGCGAAAGAGGTTGAAGCTTCTTTATAGAGCGTAGACGAGTGAAGGTGGAGTCAAGCTAAGCTGCTGGTGCACATGGGGACGCTTCATGCGTGTATGTTCCCCTGGAGCCGGGGACGGAATCACAAACGTGGCTGAAGGAAGTAAAAATAGAAGAAAACGTCGGGACCTTTTCTCATTCACAACCTCTGCGTCGTGTGTGAATCAGCGTCGTCAGGAACAGGAAATCACACCTTCAGATTAAAGCTCCCACTGATAAAACGGTTCGGATTCAGATGAGATGACGTTTCATCAGCTAATATGAATTAAATGTGCAAAATGTAAAACTTCACAATCACTAGATGCTCAGCAGGTTGAATCATCACTCCACACAGACATAAACTCATGCTTGAGGTCTAAATGTTTGACGTTCTCCGTCTGTTGCGGTCGCACTGAGGTCCAGTGTTCCGTCGTTCCTTTCATGTCATGAGCCTAATGAGATGAGTCCGTATCTGTGGATCTGTGACATGTGACAACCTTGAAGAAACGCTGAGTCACCCTTTGAATGAAGAGAAACAATGACGCTTTGTTTTTGTCGACTACGTCGTTCGTCCCGGGAGAGAAGCACCGTCGCCATCAGTGTGTTGGAGCCCGTTATGTAGAAACAGACGCATGGTGTCTTTTAACCTGGACACAGGTCCGAGTCCTGCTGCATCAGGATGAGGGTGCTCTTTGTCAGGCGGCTGCCATTACAGGCTTTTCTGTAATTAAGAGAGGTCGCCTGGGGTCAGAGGTCAGCGAGCTGGTGCCTAACCCTTGACTGGACACACCTGAGTCCATGCGTCACCGTCAGACAGAGGGAGCCACCGGTTCATGTGTGTGTGTCTGCAGGCAGATCCAGTGTCACAGTTTAAGCGTGTCCTGGAGGAAGTGCAGTGATTTTGTTTATTTAACACAGCTGTTTATTAGGAGTTTTAGCTAATGACTGTATAGCAAACATATTAAGATAAAGTAAATATTGTTACATCTTTCTCTTATGAAACATATCCAGCGTATTAGTCGTTGTCTTGGCCTTCAGCCATCAGAGTTCATTCGCCGCTGGCATCAGTTTGTGTAACAGGATGTTCAGACGGAGGGTGTTTCCAAGAACAAACAAACACACGAGTGCAGCTTTATGCACTGAATGGCTGAATCACCACGTGTCGCCATGGAAACCACTCAGTTTGGTTGAAGGAGCGTCTCCACTGGTTTGAACTTGTTTCTTGTGTCCCGGTGGCCGACGCTGGTGTAATTGAGCCTCAAACCGGAGCATCGGTAACAACTGGACTCGCTCGCGGTTCCGATGGGTTCAAACTCCCCCCGCGCTGCGTTCAGGGTCCTGCGCCTCACGTTGTCATGAGCGTTACCTGCTTCACTCTGGGTCTGGGTGTGTTTGAACAGCTACGAGGGGTTTGCTCGTCGCGCCTGCTCTACAGAACGCTGTTCGGTTGGTGATTGCTTTCTTTTGTCTCCATGTTTTTGAGCTGCACATTTCATGGCTCCATTGAAGCTCCATTGAAGCTCCATGTGTGCCGAGTCCCAGCCGCTCCTGTGCTTGGACAAACAGGCTTTGTCCACCGCCAACGCTTCCTTTATGGAGCCACTCATTCACAGCAGGTGCTCTTCCTTCATTAAGTCATTTGCTGAGAGGCGACGTGTTGTCACTCGCTGAGCGCCTTGTGATCGAGAGCGAGTGAGACCGGTTCCCATGATGACGTGCTTCTGCATCGACTGCTTGTTTATGTCTAACGGCTCAAATGCTCTGTTTGAAGGAACTTCAGACCTGGACTAGTTTTGTGAAAACTAGTCCAGTACGTTCTCTGTTTAGCAGAAAACAACATAAGCATTCAGACTGACGCTGTTTGAGGCCGTTTTGAGGCTTTTTGAGGCTGTTTAAGGCTGTTTGAGGCTGTTTTGAGGCTTTTTAAGGCTGATTGAGGCTGTTTCGGGCTGTTTTGAGACTGTTTTGGAGCTGTTTTGAGGCTTTTTAAGGCTGTTTAAGGCTGTTTGAGGCTGTTTGAGGCTTTTTAAGGCTGTTTGAGGCTGTTTAAGGCTGTTTGAGGCTCAGACTAACTGAACCGAAAGTGGCCCAAGGCCACAAACAGGCTCCCAGCCGCTCCTTGTTTCACAACGGCTCCTGTCCCGACGTCGTCTGCAGCTATTTGTAGTTCATGCTCTCAGCACATCTGCAGCATTAACCCATTGACTGTTTTATTCACACATGAATGTTCCTTTATTTATCTGTCGCTGTCATTACACAACATCCAGTTATGTTTGCTATTTTATTTTATTTTATTCTATCAAAATAAAAGCTCCATGGATCTGAAGGGTCCAGTCACGTTGACTGACCAGAACGCTGAGGTGTTTACGACATGTTTGACCTCAAAGGTTGTCGAAGAAACTCAAGTATCATGTCTGCAGTTTCCTGTTTGTGTCACGTGACAGAGCGTCACATCCAAAGAGTCATGACTCAGCGAGGACGCACAAACACGTCCACTGAAACTGTGAGTGTACGCGAAGCAATGACGTCACACAACACTACACACATCACCAATAACAAAGCAACAATGAAAAGGATCAAAACAATTAATACAAATGTTACTAAACTAGATTTAACTAATGGCTGCTTTTTGTCATTATTTTCCTTTTCTTCTTCTATTTTTAGATCATTGATTAAAATAATCTAAACATGTCCTATAATTATCTTACACATTTTATAGCTTATTTAGAAAACGCTTCTGAAAACTAAATCACATTGGATTACAGTTCTTCTTCTTTGACCTGTTTTGCATTTCTAGGTTCCACTTATTTTCATCATCACTATTCCAGCAGAGCATCAAACACATGTAGCAAATGTGTGAACCCGTTCTCATTGAATTGATGCATTTTCTCCTCCATTTTGCAAAACAGTTAACACTGATGTCATTCAAACAGTCTAATCTCCATTGTTTTAGCTTTGTGACCAAAAGTAAAACCATCTGTTCCTAACTATTTTAAACCAGTAAGACCAGTATGAACTCACCATAGCAGCTGTTTGACACTCCTCCACAAAAATCTTTTGCTATCAGTCCTTAGGCCTTAAAAAATGGAACCAGGTCTGTGTTGTTCTTTACAGCGTGGATGGAGGAGGTTTAAGATAGAGACTGAGTAACTGTGGCTGTGTCTCGTCCTCCAATAGAGTTCACTGTATTTATAATATTTACAACATTTCAGTTTTCTGCCACAGTTTGAAAAATGAATGTCATGGCTTCAATGAATCAAATCCTTTCTTCTTTGCAAAAAGGTAAATTTGACATAAATGACAGACAACAAACAGCAACAGGCTCCAATGAGGATCAGTGAAGCACTGATTGAGATCAGTGTTTTGTCTTTTGTTGTTCACTGTTTTATGACTGATTTGTTTAAATACTTGCAGCTTGTATTGTTTGAAGGCAAAACGAATTTTTGCTGCATATTTCCAGTGTTTTGACACAGTTAGAGCCTTTAGCAAACAAAGCGTGTCATTTTGACATTGGAGCCGCTGTTTAGACCTGTGTGTGTGAACTGTGTGTGGAGTTTCATTGGACGCCGGCGTCAAAGCAACCGATAAAAACTGCTGTTTTAAATTTTAATTGAATTGAGCACGTGTGTTGACTAGCGTTGGTCTTGGAGACACAGCCTGCATCTGATGAGGCCCGGTCCCGGCTCCTGAGCAGCCGTTACTGGGAAGTCTGGACTTGCCTCTGACTGCCTGCCGACACTTGTCGCTCCACCTCGCTGTGGCATTTTCACACGGCTGCTGGATTCGAGCAGAACGAGCCCTGGTCTCTTTTGCAGAGTTTGTCAGTGAGCGGCTGGAACTGCTCTCTCTGCGTTTCATGAGCAGAAACCATGTGAAGCAGCGACCGTGGCCTCTCCGTGCATCGGGTCCAGTCTCACACTAAAACCATCTTTCCTCAGACTCCTAATAGTGGACATTCCTCTCGGCCTCCTTGAGCGTGGAACCCAATCTCCAAAGCGGGCCCAAGTAGCTTTAATGATCTTACCTTGGATAAAATAGAGGCATTATAGTCCTAACGGCAGTTCTGGCTTCCAGACACTGGCTCCATTCATTTCTGAAACAATCTGATTATCTCCCTACCTCTCTGCCTTTGCCTTGTCTCACTAAAGCCTCTGTCAGCCCCGTCTCTGAACTAAAACCACTTGGCTCGTGTTTACTTTCTCCCCAACATCTCACTTGTGCCACTCTTCGGCTTCGGCTCCGACTCCGGCGCTGGACGTGGACGTCGGGCGAGTTTCTCTGCAGGACGCGGCTGCAGCTTCGAGCTTCAAGGACTGGTGGCGTTGACAGGTCAGATCGGGTCTCTAGACGTTTCTCCTCTTTAGTGTTTTATGTTCCGTTGAACCAGAACGCTGATGCTCTGCTGACTTAAGTTATGATTCTGCTTAAAGTCAAACAAAAGTTGCAGCTGCTGTAAATTAACTGTGTGACCATTTTTGTGTGTGTTTTAGTTCAGGACAATGTAGGAAAGCATCTTTATGTCCTCAGCTCTGTGTGAATCAGTGTGGGATTCATTTTAATAGATTACATTTTACATTTATTCTGATGGTCGGAGCATTTAGCCGATTTGTCTCATTATAGAGGATAATAGTGTCAGGGACTCGGGCAGGCAGACGGCGAACCCACATGCACAGCACGGAGGCGATATTATAATCCACAAAAGGTTTATTCTTAAAGGCACGGTCAGACGGTCCAGGTCATACACGAAAAGGCTCGGCGAAGGTACAGACAGGGAACAGGCAAAAACTCACGGTAAGTAGACAATCCAGGATCGGGCAGGATACATGATACAGACAGGAACAGGACACGGGAAACACGAACACTCAGGGAACTCAACTCATCAAACACGAACACTCAGGGAACTCGAATACGACAATCTGGCAGGGAACTAAGGACACAGGTGGTGGTTAAATACACAGTGACTTGATGACTAACAGAGTGCAGGTGTGGGTAATGAGCAGGGACAGCTGTGACAAGACAAGAAACCGGAAGTAAAGCTAGAACACAAAACAGAGACCGGGAGACTACCAAAATAAAACAGGAAACGGAAACTGGAACCAAAATAAGACAAGCAGGACATGACGTGAAAACAGGGAACAACTAGAAACAAAGACACGGATCATGACAGTACCCCCCCCCCTATGGCGCCTTCCACGGCGCCTACGGAAGCCTCCCCCCCCAAACCAGGGCGGGCGGAGGGTGGTCCCAGGCGGAGGGACCGAATCCCTACCCCTCAAGGTACATGAGCAGGGTGGGTGGAGGGAGGACCGGAGGAGGGCCAAAACAAGAGTCCACACGAAAACCTCAAAGTCCATGAACAGGAAAATAAAAAAAAGTCCAGGGATTCCGTCACGGAGGGTGACGGCGTGGCGAGATCCTGCTCAGCAGCCGCTGAGCCAGGATGGCACTCTTAGTGCCCTTGAGCTGGGACGATGTCCCCGGGGACCACCCCGCATGGCAGCGTCCACCAGGCGGACGCTGATCCAGGCGGTTGAGGAGTCGAGGCGGACGGCGCCGCAGGAGGCAGCGCCATCCCAGCAGCAGGATGCGCCGAGGGCGAGGCCACCAGTCCGGCAGCAAAGGCAGAGACGAGGCAGGAACCAGCGGCGTCCTCCTTGGACCACCGCGACGAGAGACGTGAACCAGCGGCGTCCTCCTTGGACCACCGCGACGAGAGGCAGGAACCGAAGCAGATGCGGCCGGAGCCGGACCGCCAGGGACCGATGCAGATGCGACCGGAGCCGGACCGCCAGGAACCGATGCAGATGCGGCCGGAGCCGGGCCGCCAGGAACCGATGCAGATGCGGCCGGAGCTACGACGGGAGCGACCCCCTCCTGGAGGTCGGCAGGAACTACGACGGGAGCGACCCCCTCCTGGAGGTCGGCAGGAACTACGACGGGAGCGACCCCCTCCTGGAGGTCGGCAGGGACTGCGGCGGGCGCGACCCCCTCCTGGGGGTCCGCCGGGACTGCGGCGGGCGCGACCCCCTCCTGGGGGTCCGCCGGGACTGCGGCGGGCGCGACCCCCTCCTGGGGGTCCGCCGGGACTGCGGCGGGCGCGACCCCCTCCTGGGGGTGCGCCGGGACTGCGGCGGGCGCGACCCCCTCCTGGGGGTGCGCAGGAACTGCGGCGGGCGCGACCTCCTCCTGGAGGTGCGCAGGAACTGCGGCTGGCGCGACCTCCTCCTGGAGGTGCGCAGGAACTGCGGCTGGCGCGACCCCCTCCTGGGGGTCCGCCGGGACTGCGGCGGGCGCGACCCCCTCCTGGGGGTCCGCCGGGACTGCGGCGGGCGCGACCCCCTCCTGGGGGTCCGCCGGAACTGCGGCGGGCGCGACCCCCTCCTGGGGGTGCGCCGGAACTGCGGCGGGCGCGACCCCCTCCTGGGGGTGCGCCGGGACTGCGGCGGGCGCGACCCCCTCCTGGGGGTGCGCCGGGACTGCGGCGGGCGCGACCCCCTCCTGGGGGTGCGCAGGAACTGCGGCTGGCGCAACCTCCTCCTGGAGGTGCGCAGGAACTGCGGCTGGCGCGACCTCCTCCTGGAGGTGCGCAGGAACTGCGGCTGGCGCGACCTCCTCCTGGAGGTGCGCAGGAACTGCGGCTGGCGCGACCTCCTCCTGGAGGTGCGCAGGAACTGCGGCTGGCGCGACCTCCTCCTGGAGGTGCGCAGGAACTGCGGCTGGCGCGACCTCCTCCTGGAGGTGCGCAGGAACTGCGACTGGCGCGACCTCCTCCTGGAGGTGCGCAGGAACTGCAGCTGGCGCGACCTCCTCCTGGAGGTGCGCAGGAGCTGCGACTAGCGCGCCCTCCTCCTGGAGGTGCGCAGGAACTGCGGCTGGCGCGACCTCCTCCTGGAGGTGCGCAGGAACTGCGGCTGGCGCGACCTCCTCCTGGAGGTGCGCAGGAACTGCGACTGGCGCGACCTCCTCCTGGAGGTGCGCAGGAACTGCAGCTGGCGCGACCTCCTCCTGGAGGTGCGCAGGAACTGCAGCTGGCGCGACCTCCTCCTGGAGGTGCGCAGGAGCTGCGACTAGCGCGCCCTCCTCCTGGAGGTGCGCAGGAGCTGCGGCTAGCGCGACCTCCTCCTGGAGGTGCGCAGGAACTGCGGCTAGCGCGACCTCCTCCTGGAGGTGCGCAGGAACTGCGGCTAGCGCGACCTCCTCCTGGAGGTGCGCAGGAACTGCGGCTAGCGCGACCTCCTCCTGGAGGTGCGCAGGAACTGCGGCTAGCGCGACCTCCTCCTGGAGGTGCGCAGGAACTGCGGCTAGCGCGACCTCCTCCTGGAGGTGCGCAGGAACTGCGGCTAGCGCGACCTCCTCCTGGAGGTGCGCAGGAACTGCGGCTAGCGCGACCTCCTCCTGGAGGTGCGCAGGAACTGCGGCTAGCGCGACCTCCTCCTGGAGGTGCGCAGGAACTGCGGCTAGCGCGACCTCCTCCTGGAGGTGCGCAGGAACTGCGGCTAGCGCGACCTCCTCCTGGAGGTGCGCAGGAACTGCGGCTAGCGCGACCTCCTCCTGGAGGTGCGCAGGAACTGCGGCTAGCGCGACCTCCTCCTGGAGGTGCGCAGGAACTGCGGCTAGCGCGACCTCCTCCTGGAGGTGCGCAGGAACTGCGGCTAGCGCGACCTCCTCCTGGAGGTGCGCAGGAACTGCGGCTAGCGCGACCTCCTCCTGGGGACCGGCGGGCGCTGCGGCTCCACGGGTGACGGGGACTGGAACGACCGCTACAGGGCCGACAGGAACGGGGACTGGAACGACCGCTACAGGGCCGACAGGAACGGGGACTGGAACGACCGCTACAGGGCCGACAGGAACGGGGACTGGAACGACCGCTACAGGGCCGACAGGAACGGGGACTGGAACGACCGCTACAGGGCCGACAGGAACGGGGACTGGAACGACCGCTACAGGGTCGACAGGAACGGGGTCAGAGACAGGGGTGACCTCTACTTGGCCTACGGGAACGCCCTCTACTTGGCCTACGGGAACGCCCTCTACTCGGCCTACGGGAACGCCCTCTACTCGGCCTACGGGAACGCCCTCTACTCGGCCTACGGGAACGCCCTCTACTCGGCCTACGGGAACGACCTCAATTTGGTCGGCAGGGACAGGGACTGGAACGACCTCAATTTGGTCGGCAGGGACAGGGACTGGAACGACCTCAACTTGGTCGGCAGGGACAGGAACTGGAACGACCTCGACATGGCCGACAGGGACAGGAACTGGAACGACCTCGACATGGCCGACAGGAACTGGAACGACCTCGACATGGCCGACAGGAACTGGAACGACCTCGACATGGCCGACAGGAACTGGAACGACCTCGACATGGCCGACAGGAACTGGAACGACCTCGACATGGCCGACAGGAACTGGAACGACCTCAACATGGCCGACAGGAACTGGAACGACCTTTAACGGATCGACAGGAACTGGAACGACCGCAACATGGCCGACAGGAACTGGAACGACCTCAACATGGCCGACAGGAACTGGAACGACCTCAACATGGCCGACAGGAACTGGAACGACCTCAACATGGCCGACAGGAACTGGAACGACCTCAACATGGCCGACAGGAACTGGAACGACCTCAACATGGCCGACAGGGACAGGAACGACCTTTAACGGATCGACAGGAACTGGAACGACCGCAACATGGCCGACAGGGACTGGAACGGCCTCTACTTGGCCGACAGGAACTAGAACGGCGTCCTCCTCTGAGGAGCCGACAGGAACTGGAACTAGAACGGCCTCAATATGGCCGACGGGAACAGGGACGGCGTCCTCCTCTGAGGAGCCGACAGGAACTAGAACGGCCGCAACATGGCCGACAGGGACTGGAGCGGCGTCCCCTCCGGAGCTGGCATGACAGCTTACAGCTGCCGAGCTCGACGGGGGAGACGTCGGGCCTGATTGGGTGGGGTTAACAGTCGTCAGACGGACGGCGCCCTCTGACGGGGACAAGGACGGAACTGGGGTCAGGGCAACACACGACTGATCTGGGGTCTGGGCAACACACGGCTGATCTGGGGTCTGGGCAACACACGGCTGATCTGGGGTCTGGGCAACACACGGCTGATCTGG
Source organism: Betta splendens (assembly GCF_900634795.4). Classification (NCBI taxonomy): domain Eukaryota; kingdom Metazoa; phylum Chordata; class Actinopteri; order Anabantiformes; family Osphronemidae; genus Betta; species Betta splendens. The sequence goes on from NC_040893.2 coordinate 19,241,590, forward strand.
GGTCTGGGCAACACACGGCTGATCTGGGGTCTGGACTAGGTTCGACTGGGCTGGGACCTGGAGACGACAGGGCTGCACCGGGGCATGAGTAACACACGGCTGACCTGACTGAGAGGTGGGGCATGAAGCGACCGCTGGCTGCAGGCCCGGGAGTTGCAGGGCCTCACGCAGGGCAGGCTCCCTCCGGACGAGAGCGGCTGCTTCCTCGAACAGTTGTTCTCTCGCGCCCTGGTCTGTAGCCGAATTGGCGGTGTTCATGAGGTGGGCGAAGAGAAAGGCAACTGGAGGAGAGCAGAGGAGGTGGACCCGTCGGGCGACGCTGTCTGGGATGCCTGTTATCAGAGGGACACAGTCAGTCAGAGAATTAAGGGGCTCCTCTGTCGGGGAAGAAGGCTGCTCGGTCCCCATGACCGAGACCGCGGGACCCGGGATCCTGGACCCGCGCCGCCGCCGTCGCCGTCCGGAGCAGCTGCGACTGTCCGTCGTTTGAGGCGCTGGGCGCGGTGTGGACCGGACCTCTGTACCGGGATCCGCATGGTGAAACGGGGCCGCGGCGTCTGGAGCTTGGGCTGGAGACTGGGGAAAACACGATTGAGCAGGAGACTGGGCAAAACACGATTGAGCTGGAGACTGGGCAAAGCACGATTGAGCTGGAGATTGAACAGCGCGCGGCTGAACTGGAGACTGAGCAGCGCGCGGCTGATCTGGAGACTGAGCAGCGCGCGGCTGAACTGGAGACTGAGCAGCGCGCGGCTGACTTGGAAACTGAGCAGCGCGCGGCTGACTTGGAAACTGAGCAGCGCGCGGCTGAACTGGAGACTGAGCAGCGCGCGGCTGACTTGGAGGCTGAGCAGCGCGCGGCTGAACTGGAGACTGAGCAGCGCGCGGCTGAACTGGAGGCTGAGGACCGCGTGAGAGCAGGAAATCCTCCCAGGGAAATAACCATGGAGCTGGGCAGGTTGGTGCAGGCACGACGATCCGACGAGGCGGAGAGGATGAAACCGAAACCATACTTCCGCGGGGGAGTTATATTTGCCGTAAAAAACAAGGGGAAAAACAGTCACTGACCTGACCGGAGGCTAAGTGCTGGCTGGGTCCAAGTTTGGCCAGATTGTTCTGTCAGGGACTCGGGCAGGCAGACGGCGAACCCACATGCACAGCACGGAGGCGATATTATAATCCACAAAAGGTTTATTCTTAAAGGCACGGTCAGACGGTCCAGGTCATACACGAAAAGGCTCGGCGAAGGTACAGACAGGGAACAGGCAAAAACTCACGGTAAGTAGACAATCCAGGATCGGGCAGGATACATGATACAGACAGGAACAGGACACGGGAAACACGAACACTCAGGGAACTCAACTCATCAAACACGAACACTCAGGGAACTCGAATACGACAATCTGGCAGGGAACTAAGGACACAGGTGGTGGTTAAATACACAGTGACTTGATGACTAACAGAGTGCAGGTGTGGGTAATGAGCAGGGACAGCTGTGACAAGACAAGAAACCGGAAGTAAAGCTAGAACACAAAACAGAGACCGGGAGACTACCAAAATAAAACAGGAAACGGAAACTGGAACCAAAATAAGACAAGCAGGACATGACGTGAAAACAGGGAACAACTAGAAACAAAGACACGGATCATGACAAATAGTGTGTTTTTGCACTTCTCACACGCCTGAGTCTGTGCAGCAGGTGGAGACGAATAAGATCAGAGGTCAAACGCTGGCAAATAACATCAGGGGCTTTGTTCCTTCCTATGAATCTAAACCTGTGATAATCAGGTTTTCAGCTCAGTCTAGTGGAATCATCTCCTTTATGACCATTTCTACCCAGAGACCTGTGTTAGCGCTTTGTAAAAGTAGAATCATGCAGCAGAGTTGCTGTATTTTATAGAGATGTTCTGTTCAGGTTGGTGGTCTAGAAATGGATAAAAGTGGTTTCTATGGAACGTTTTGATCCATCACGCAGCTTCTCTCAGTATCTGTTGTCTGATGAAATCTGGGAGAAAAAAAACAATCATTTGTTCCGAGGGAGCGGCCGACTGTATTTCTGTAAAAGTTGGCTTAAACCGGCTCAATACGCGTGAGTCACGCTTTGGTTTCCCTCCTGCAACAAACATGACACGACATGATGACACACGCCTGGGCCGAGGGTGGGGGGAGAGGCTCCCACCTCCGCTCCGCTATAAAAGCCACCTGCTGCAGCCGCTGTCACACCTTCACCGCTGAGGATCACCAGAGACACAACCTCTGGACCGCTTTGCTCCAGCAGCGCTTCCAGAGACACAACCTTTTGGACCGCTTTGCTCCAGCAGCGCTTCCAGAGACACAACCTTTTGGACCGCTTTGCTCCAGCAGCGCTTCCAGAGACACAACCTTTCGGCCTCTTGTACTCAGACGACATGGTTTCTGCCGGCTTCCAGATGTTGGGCACCGCCCTGTGCATCATCGGGTGGATCGCCGCCATCATCACCTGCGCTCTGCCCCAGTGGAGGGTCACGGCCTTCATCGGCAACAACATCGTGACGGCTCAGACCACGTGGGTGGGCATCTGGATGGAGTGCGTGGTCCAGAGCACGGGCCAGATGCAGTGCAAGATGTACGACTCCATGCTGGCGCTGTCGCAGGACCTGCAGGCCGCCCGCGCCCTCATGATCATCTCCATCCTGCTGGGCGTCCTGGGCGTGCTCCTCGCCGTCGCGGGCGGGAAGTGCACCAACTGCGTGGAGGACGAAGGCGCCAAGGCCAAGGTGGGCGTGGCCTCGGGCGTGACCTTCATCCTCGCCGGCGTCCTGTGCCTGGTCCCCGTGTGCTGGACGGCCAACGCCGTCGTCAGGGACTTCTACAACCCCATGCTGGGGAGCTCTCAGAAGATGGAGCTGGGCACGTCGCTGTTCATCGGCTGGGGGGGGGCGGCGCTGCTCATCCTGGGCGGGGGCCTCCTCTGCGCCAACTGCCCTCCGCGGGACAACTACCCGGCCAAGTACACGGGCAACCGCGCCACCGCGCCCAAGGGCTACGTCTGAGCGGAGGAGAGGAGAGGACGGAGCGAACGCCCGAAATTCAGGAGTGACCTCGAATCTATGGATTTGAATGATTTGAATTTCTGACTGTGTTTGTGCTTTGGGTTTGATTCATGATGATCATTTTCGGGTTTGTTCTGTCGCCGCCATAACGACATGCAACCACCTGTTTTTGTGCGTTGACTCAGCTTGTAGCGCTGATCTTGAACTGATTTGTCCGTTTACATGTCATTTTATATAAACTTTTGTACATGACTGTGTGAAACTGTAAATAAATATTTTATATTCATCTTTTGGGTCTTGTCTAAGATTCTTTAAGAATAAGAAGAAATCAGGAGCAATTCATAGCTTTTGTGGTGACACTTGACACAGACAACACACGTCATCTCAGTTTGAATCCTTACAACAGGCTGCAAACCACAGATTCTGTTGTTGGGAAATAAGTCTGCAGCTGTTGGAGCCTCGTGAACTGTGAGACGTGTGGATTTTCTCGCTGCATCAGGAGGAGCAGGTTTTTAGCTCCAGACAAACGGCGTTTTAGCTCCTGAACTTGAACCTGTGAGCTGTGAGCGGTGCATGAGCACCTGCTTGCACAACACTGCCCCGTGGTGTCAAACAGCAGGGAGTCCTCCTCTGAGCATGAGGCAGAGCTGAGTTTCTGCTCGTGCTTTGATCTGTGGCCACCTTTTTATCTCATCATTTAGACTGGATCACACTGTTCACCAGCAGAGACCCTCCACTGGTGGAGAAGCTGCTGAAACCCAGGTCTCACCTCCAGTCTGAAAACATGAGGCTTTAAATACATTAGTGGTCTTTGTTGACGGACAAAACAAAAGACAATAAGTGTCATTAAGGTGACTGACAGGTCAGCAGTACTGAAGGTTGCCAGGTTTGTTTGTGTGTAAACTGCTGCTTTCCAGCGGGTGCTGACGACTTCAGTGTCACATGACTTGTGTGCTTCCTCTCAGAGCAGCGGATTCAGGACTGAGGATGCTTCACACGCTCGGCGCGGCCATGGCGCTGAGCGGCTGGCTGCTGGTGGTGGCGGCCTGCTGCCTGCCCGCGTGGAAGGTGGCGGCCGTCGGCGCCGCCCGGCCCGGCTGGACGGGCCTGTGGGCGAGCTGCGTGGAGCAGAGCGGCGGCCGCATGCGGTGCCAGCGCTTGGACTCCGTCCTGGCGCTGCCTCGTGACCTGCAGGCGGCTCGGGGCCTGACCCTGCTGTCGCTGGTGACCGGGCTCTGCGGCGCCGGGGTCTCGGTGCTCGGGGGGCGCTGCGTGCGCTGCGTGGAGAACGAGCGCTCCCGGGCCCAGGCCCGCGTCCTGGCCGGGAGCTTCTTCGCCGTCTCGGGGTGTCTGTGCCTGGTCTCCGTGTCGTGGTCGGCCTACGCCACCGTGGCCGGCGCCGGCGCCGACCCGCTGACGGCGGAGGCCCGGAGCTACGCGCTGGGAGCCGCCCTGTTCATGGGCTGGGCGGCGGCGGCGCTGCTGCTGGCGGGAGGAGGCCTGCTGTGTGTGAAGTGCCCGCCGAGGCGTGAGCACGCGGCCGGGGTCGTTACGTTCACACCCGTGAGCTCCACCACCTCCAAGGAAGGCGTGTAGATGACGGCTGCTGGTTGTCCTCATTTTGTCTGGTCAGAACTACAAAGTTTAGTTGCTGTGTTGTGGACGTGAATCACAGTTTATGGACTTTGTGAACTCTATAAATATATGTTAGAAGCGTCGCACCTCCTCCTTTATGTATCACATCATTGATTGTGAAGCCTCCAAAAATACTTTGTTGTCCGTGTTTGTTTGTTACAGTTGCATAAAACTATTAAAGGTGATGATACTATTGAAGTTTCACTTCTTATGTCATTATTCAGACATTTAGGGCAGAAACCTTAGATTGGCGTTGGCAGGAAACCCTCCATTATTGGCATTAAGTGTAATATTGTGTGTGTGTTGGAGGGTGAGCGGGTCCTGACCCACGTGAATGACGTAGATCCGTGTGGAGGCGGTCACTGTCCTGATGCTCAGTACCTGGTTTTCACTGGGCCACGTTTCTGCATGAGCTGATTTCATGTTTGTCTGTGCCTTTATTCAACAGTCAGACATGCAAACCTGCACATAACTGCAGCCGGAGGCGCTGGGCTCATTGATGGAGTTGTGATGATGAAAATCAACAATATTAGTGCTGCTTTAGAGGAAAGAGCGAGTTTTTGCAGAGCAAACACTTCAGATCTGATTCCATTGGTTCTTGTGTTTTGCTTGAAGTGTTTTTCCTAATAGCAGGACATTGTCTTAAAATGGCTGCCACGCCTCTAAGTCCAGGGGGAGGAATCCGGTCCGGCCGGTTGAACCGCCCCGACTTCAAGTCAGCCCTCATCCGGTCCATTCCCTCACAAACAACAGGCGAGAGAGCTGCGTCAGTCGAGCTTTCAGACTCCGGCTGAAGACAGAGCCCGCTCAGCATGGGGAGGGTCGGCAAGGAAATCGCAGGCCAGGTGCTGAGCTTCATAGGCCTGGTGGGGGTCGCAGTGACGGCCGGCATCCCCATGTGGAGGGTGACCTTCTACATCGGCGCCAACATCACGACGGGGCAGATCGTGTGGGACGGCCTGTGGATGACCTGCGTGATGCAGGCCACCGGGCAGATGCAGTGCAAGCTGGAAATGTCCATCCTGGCGCTGACGGCCGACCTGCAGGCGGCGCGGGCGCTCGTCATCATCTCGCTGGTCTTCGGCTTCATCGGCTTCGTGCTCACCTTCGTCGGGGCCAAGTGCTCCAGCTGCCTGAAGAGCGAGTCGTCCGGGGCCAAGGTGGTGATCCTGGCGGGCTGCCTCATCCTCGTGTGTGCCGTCCTGGTGCTGATCCCCGTCTGCTGGTCGGCCACCGTCACCATCACCGACTACGACAGCCCCCTGACGCTGAACACGCAGAAGCGGGAGATCGGCGCCGCCATCTACGTGGGCTGGGGCACCGCCGCCATCCTGCTGGTCGCCGGGATCATCTTGGCCACGTCGTGTCCTCCTCAGAAGCCCGTGTATGGATACCCGGGCTACCCGCCAGCGCCGCTGTACCCGTACGGGGCCAACCCAGCCACGTACGCGCCCGTGTACGCGCCTCTGTCCAACGCACACTACTCCAGCTCATACGCACCCAGCAAACAGTACGCGGCGCCGGCCGCGTACGCTCAGGGACCGTACCAGTAAAACCTGACGCCACAGACTGAGACCTGCCGAGACCGGACCCGGACCTGGAGGATGAAGATGTACTAAAATGCACAGTGTGTGGTTGTGTGATGTACATGTTATGATGTGTTCCAATATTTGTTGGGATGTGAAATAACCACAGGTCTGTGGCTGATAGCCTTATTTATGCTGAGTATGTTGAGTTTGATCCTGTTACAGCTCGTACTTTGGGTGGAGAATTGAGGAACACGTTACAAAGATGTGATGTGAAACTACACTGCTGTCACAACATCTTCCATCAGCATTTTGACCAGATTGAGAAAGAACTGGATCAAACTTTTTATTTTCACCATTTTTCTGATGTTCTGCTAAAGTTAAACTGCTAGAAAGTTAAAGTTAAACTCCTCAGTGAGAGCTCTGATAAAGACGTGTTCCAATATTTGTTGGGATGTGAAATAATCACAGTGATGTTTGATTATGGTGAATCCTTTGTCTTCTGAAGTTTGTAACATTCAAGGCTTCCGTCACTTGTCACGCAGAACAAGTTTTGTAAAAAATTATGTGTCTTTTTTATGTGTTTCTAATCTGCTTGTCTGTGAAGTAAATTTATTGTTGTAATCAAATAAAACATTTGACCAAATATCTTTTCTGTTTGTGGAGTCAAAACAGATTATTTTAATAAAATGAAAAAAAAATGTATTATTTATGAAATTAAATATTAGGTGTGAAGATAAACTGCGTAGGAAAAAGTAAATAATAATAATAATAAAGTAGATAAATCAAAGCAATGCTTTAATAAATTTAATATAATAATAAACAAATAACTAACTCTAAGAGAGAGAGTTTAGTCAAATGGTGGCAAGAAATAAAAGAGGACTTATATTTAGTTAATTATTGTGAAATTTAATAAAGCATGTTGTAGTTTTCCAGCTGCAACATTGGTTCCTGTGAGTAGTTTTATTCTAAACCAGGAAAAATAATGATATTCGGCGTGAAACTGATTAAATCATTTTCTACAATATTTTAAAAGCTGAAGCGAGTTCTGTTAAATAAACAGGCAGCGTGTGAAAGCCAGGACGCACACGGACGCCGCTCCTGTTAAGGCGCCACATCCGGTGATACTGTGCTCTGAGCTGAAACCAGGGGTTGGACCTCATGTTCCAGGAACCGGGGCGAACCAGGATTTGTTCTCCTCATTAACATATCATTGTTTATGCTGATGCCGATCTCGACGAAACTGCTGCCACAGATAATGTGAAGATTCTGGTTTGTCCAGTAGGACGGTGAGCGCACTGGTTTCTGGTCAGAGGGAAGGACAGCGTGGCCCCGCCTCCGGCTCACGGCCTTAAAGACGCCTGCTGCGTCTCACACTCTAGATTCCACTCACAGGCTGAACTGAGCCGACCCGCTGCTGCCTCTGCCGTGCTTCTGCTTCCGATCAGCTCTAAGGACTCAAAGCGGACCTCGCCATGGTGTCGATGGGAAAGCAGATCCTGGGCTTCGCCCTGGCCCTCTTCGGCTTCCTAGCAGCCATCATCACCTGTGGCCTCCCCATGTGGAAGGTCACGGCCTTCATCGGGGCCAACATCGTGACGGCGCAGACCATCTGGGAGGGTCTGTGGATGAACTGCGTGATGCAGAGCACCGGACAGATGCAGTGCAAGATCTACGACTCCATGCTGGCGCTGCCTCAGGACCTGCAGGCCGCCAGGGCGCTGGTGGTCATCGCCATCGTCATCGCCATCTTCGGCATCATCCTGGGCATCGCTGGGGGGAAGTGCACCAACTTTGTGGAGGACGAGTACTCCAAAGCCAAGGTGGCCATCGCTGCCGGAGCGGTCTTCATCGCCGCCGGCGTCCTGGTCCTGGTCCCCGTCTGCTGGTCTGCCAACACCATCATCAGGGACTTCTACAACCCCATCCTCACCGACGCTCAGCGCAGGGAGATCGGGGCGTCGCTCTACATCGGCTGGGGCTCCGCTGCTCTGCTGATTCTGGGTGGAGCGCTGCTCTGCGCCTCCTGCCCACGCAAAGACAGCCCAGAGTATCCAGTGAAGTACGGCGGGCCCAGGTCCGTGGCCGAAAGCCGGGCCTACGTCTGAGAGCAAATGCCAGTCTTTTATTTATGTTGAGTTTGTCTCCTTTGTCCTGAGTTCCTGATCCCGTCACAGCTCGTTAGGTCTGGACTGATTTTCTGAGAGACTTTGGGTGGAGGAAGTTTAGTTAGGAATGAGAAACACATTCAAAAGACATGATGTGATGTGATGTGTGCGTGCTTCCATCAGCATTGTGACTGGACTGAGAAAGAGCTGGATCAAACTTTTTGTTTTTCACCATTTTTCTGATGTTCTGCTAAAGTTAAACTGTTAGAAAGTTAAAGTTAAACTGCTCTGATAAAGAAAACATGTACAGTGTCACTTTGCTATTTTTTGTTGTGTATAAAAAACATTTGTTATCAAATCAGTGCTTTTGTTTACTAAAATGCTTATTGTAAATAAAACCTACTTAAATGAAATGCTTTGTAAAGTGTCTTCCATTCATTCTAAGCTGAGAAAAACCTGAAGCAGTGATGAACTTCATTCAGGTAACAAGCCAGTTTGACCACACCACACTGAAGAATGTCTTCACCCTGATCCGGTTGGGAGGGTTGAGGAATGCGACCACGACCCAGCCTCTCACCGTCACAGCGTCAGCTCAGAGGAGGAAGAAGGAGTTCAGCGCGCGAGGTCACAAACGGGCGACAGAAAGCAGCCAAAGTCTTCACATGTTCAACCAGCTCCACCAGTTTTCTGAGGAGGAACAGCCGAACCCACGAGATGCCAACACCGAGCATCTGCTTCTGTTTGGAGCCACACATCCCAGAATAAACCAGGGGAGATCACCAGAACCTACTGGTTGATGATCACAAACATCGCATCGTCCTGACAGCACATTGGACCAAACAAGCTGAATAATTCACACACTGTCATTTTCCTCCGACCCGGTGAAAGTGCAAATGAATGAACCTTCCTGTCTGCGAGTCGGCCTCCTGATAGACCGGGTGTACAGGTGTACCTAATAAAGTGGCTCTGCAGACCTGAAACAGGCTTTACTCGTAGAAGTTCATGTTTTTCATGTTAGTTCTGTCTGTTTAGTGTCCAAAAACTGGAGAGACGAGAATAAATCATTTCCACCTGTTATTGTTGTTAGTTTGGTTTGTTGTTATTCATCTTTATACAGAGAAATTGTCACTGCTACATTCAAACACTGCGCTGGTTGTTTGTCTGTTCAGTCAGTCATGTGTTTTTTTCAGCAGCCTCTTTTTTTGAAACGTTGGTTTTCACGGATGCTCCTCATCATCGACCTGCTATGTCTGACATTCCAACCACGTCTCATCACAACCGTGCTGTCAGCTCGTTTGTGCTGCGAACACACCCTGATCTGATGCACTTCACCTGGTATCACATTCCTAAAGGTGAAGTGGCTCCTCGACCTCTGCACCGAAATAACCCCAGAACCACAAAAGACTCAGTGAGTCACCTGAGGATCTGCCGTAGTTCACCACCACCAAAAGAAACCCAAAACCCAAAACCCGTCAAAGTAAATGGTTTAACGTCGTCCTTTCCAGTTAAAGAGCTCCTACGCGTTAATGCGCAGAAACAAACTGAAATCAACTCTGAGGACTTCAACAGATGTTTTGAAAGTCTGTAGTTTTAATGATTGCTGCTTTCGTTGTCTTTCAACACATTATAACCTGATGAAAGTAGAAGTTACGGCGGAGGTTCTGTTGTGAGTTGTGTCGTTCAAAGACGTGTATTTGAGTTGAGTCAAGCTTTGAGTTTCAGCAGCTGATCCACACACGAGGAATGAGGGTCCCACATGCGGTTCTGACAGACCACGCACGTGCTTTGGAAAGTCCTGGTTCCAGTTCAAAGACACTGAACGTCCTCATGTTATTGTGATGCGCTATTGTCATTTTTTTCATTTTCTTAAAATGATTTAACCCAAAACCAACAGAACCAGTTTGTCGGCTTCTCACAGTGAACATGAAACAAACACAGTGACTCACGAACGCTTGACTAATGTGTTTTGGTTTAAATCATCTCTAAAGTTTCGCCCAACGCCATCAGAGTCGGCTTTGCAAACATTTCACTTTGATTCAAGGAAGTTAAACACATGAATTATGATCAAATCTTCCAAATTCAACATGAGGCTTGTATCAGGATTATTATAGCAGTTCATTCTATCTTTAAGGTTCCACTCTTAGTCCAGTTCATTTGACTGTGTTGTTGTGTGTCTTTGTGCTGCAGCTCAGGAGTTTGAGGGGTGGAGTTATTTGCTTATTTCCTTTCACACACTGCTGTCTAGTGGCTCCTTCCTTCCATTGCTAGAAAGTCCCTCTGTTCACAGGGAATGTTCCTGCGCTAGTTCTTATTTTTTTATGCGTCCTGTTTATTTAATTAAAATAAAAGACCTGATTCTTTTTATTATGTTAAATGAGCTCTCAGAACTGATGACAATCAAATGTCCAGATAGTTGATTTCTGATGAAACCTCCTGGTCTTTGGTTCCAGGGGCAGCGTTGGCCTGAGATCCCATGGCTCTGCAGGAACTGGGCATCAGCCTGTGCCTGGTGGGCGTCGCTGGGACCATCCTGATCTGCGCTCTGCCCATGTGGAAGGTGACGGCCTTCATCGGCACCAACCTGGTGGTCATGCAGGTGTTCTGGGAGGGGCTGTGGATGACCTGTGTCAGCGAGTACACGGGTCAGATGCAGTGCAAGCTCTACGACGCCCTGCTGGACCTGTCCCCGGACCTGCAGGCGGCCCGCGGCCTCATCTGCATCAGCCTGTTTCTGGGATGCCTCGCCTTCCTCATCTTCCTCCTGGGAGCTCGCTGCACAAACTGCCTGAGCCACGCGAGGATAAAGGCCAAGGTTGTGGTGGGCTCGGGGGCGGTCTTCTGCCTGGCGGCTCTCACCACCATCGTTGCTGTTTCCTGGACGGCGAATCGCATCATCAGTGACTTTCACAACCCGCGCGTCCCTGAGGTGCTGAAGAGGGAGCTCGGAGCAGCCATATACATCGGCTTCGTGATCTCCGGGCTGCTGTTCTGCGGGGGGGCCATTCTGTGCATTAGTTGCCCCCCACAGAGGGCCAGGCTCCCCTCCAGTGGGTACACACAGGCCAGGATGGCCTCACACAGCAGCTACGCCATGAAGAACTATGTGTGAAGAGCAGGGTACATAGTATTATGCATGTTGCTGTATTGAGTGCACAGGTGTACCTAATAAAGTGAACAAACAGTCCCTAGAGTGTTGTAAAGCAACTGGCCACTGACTTCATACAGGGCTTTGAACTCTGAACCTTTGTGTCCTCTCAGTTATCAGTTTGTCGCCTCTGTAGATCTTCCACCACAGCTAAAACACACAAGCAGCACGTCCTGATGGAGCTGGAAGTGCAGGAGAAACCACTTCATGGAGCTCAAAGGTGATTATTCACAGTAACGTCGTGAAAATGACACAGTCGTAAAGAAAACACAACCCCAGTGGAGTTCCTATGTGACAACACAATCCCGTGTCAGTCTGTCATGGCTCCTCATTCACAAACAAGAGCCCGTGGCTGAAGCATGTGAGCACAGTCGGGTCTTTGTTTCTGCTCCCAGCAGAAACTGGGAGACAGCGATTGTTTTGAAACCATGGCAGAGCAAACAGAGGATTTCCCTCCTTCGCTCAGCGACAGCCCTGCTGAGCCTTCTTCTCGTCACGAAGAACCGGTTTGGCTTTGAGAACACACACACACACACACACACACACACACACACACACACACACACACACACACTCTCGCCTGTGCACGCGTGTTGAAATAACACCCCACCCTGCCCCACCCGCTGCTCTGCTCTGCGCTGTGCTGTTCTCTGCGCCCTGCTCTGCTCTGCGCTACCAGCTGTTTCTGGTTTGGAGCCGGGGCCTGCACAGCGGAGGAGGCGCAGGCAGACCGCGGTCATGGAGCGGCAGCTGGAGCTCGCCGCCCTCGCTGTGGCCCTCTGCGGGTGGTTCTGTGCCATTCTGACACGCTGCCTGGCCCTGTGGACGGTGAGCGGCACCCTCAACAACCTGACGGCCACGCTGCCGGCCTACTGGGATGGGGTGTGGCTGGAATGGGATCACTGGGACCTGGCCCATGATGGCAGCCTGCACTGCTCCTTCTACCAGCTGCTGATGTCTCTTTCTGGGAGCTTTCGGACGTGGAGGGCGCTCATCATGGCGGCTATAGGAGCCGGGTCCTTTGCTGTGGTCATCGGTGCAGTGGGGGCAGTGTGGTTCCCTGCACGTGGTCAGGTCAAAGTGTTCGCTGGCGCTCTCTTTGCTTTGTCTGGAATCCTGCTGCTCGTTCCCACAGCGTGGACGTGCCATCACACCACGCAGCCTCTGGAGGGCACTGTGCTGCTGAGGAGAGCGTGGGGACCTGCACTGTACCTTGGATGGATCTCCTTCGCACTGATGCTGGCTGGAGGGGTGTTCCTCATGACCAGATGTCACAGCGGCAGCACGAAGCCACAGCAGCCTCAAGTGGGTGCGTACCCGACTCAAGAAGATCAGTCTAACCACCCACTGAGCAGGATCAACAGGACTACGTTCACACACAGCCAGTACGAGCGCAGATCAGAGCCTATCTGACGAGAAGGGATTCAGCAGGGAATTGATTCATGTGATACACTGGTTTGACTAAGCCTGACCTTGACATTAGAAAGCACTAGTGTCATTTCACTTTTTACACTTGGAGGTTTCATTTTCTACTTTTTGTGACTGTATCGACCTGTTGCCATAACTGAAACCAAACCAGTTCATGCACTAGAGATACTGACCATAACGCCAGATCCTGCACCTCTGAAGAGTTATCACACGGCGTGTTTGGTTTGGTGAGAAAGGTGAACATGTTTACATCTGATATTAGTTTGTGCTGTTACCGTCACTACTATATGTATATATTGTAGCATTTTCTTTTTGTCGTGTTAAGTATTTCATAGTGTGTGGTGTAAAGAAAGTAGCCAGTGTTTTGAGTAGCTTAACAACATTTATTTCTAATCAACATTTTAGTTCTGTATGTGTCGTTTACAATGTTTGGAAGTTGCTTCATGTGAATGTAGATCACAGAACATGATGATTTATGTTTCATCAACTTTACAGTGAAAGTTGACCTAAAACACAAAATGTCAGCAGTTTTTTCCAATATTTACTCTAAATAAAAAAATAAAACTTTCGTTCTTCAACTCAAAGACAAATTGAATGAAACTTTCAAGCCGATTATCCTGAACTGTAAGAATATGGTTATCTTTTACCATGAATGACCAGTGACGATTAACGTTTTCCTCAAACCTTTAAAATCATTGTAGTTTTCGCTTCTCATCTACGTGCCGAATTTCTCTACAGCCCAAATTGCTGTAATTGCCAAATGAAAATAAAAAACTATTAGAGAAAAATTTATTCATGTCATTTTAATACTATTTAAGTTTCTCTATTTTGCTTTGTACAAGAGTTACTTTTCACGAGGCAAATTACTATGATGCGAAAGCTTCAGATTTTTCAGTCCAGGATGTTATGCTGTTTCTTATTTGAAGCACTATACTATTAGATCTGTTATCATTTCTGATTTAACTTGCGTTAAAATACAAGAAAACATACTGTTAAATAATTATTTGTTACACAGCAAACCCATTAATTATAACACTACATATATTACTAGACTAAAGTAATGCGGGGCACACAGTCACACAGGTGGAAACAACCCGGCCTGCAGCAGTGTTATTAATGGAGCGTGAATTACTGAGTTTGCAGTTTCTGTTCTGCATTGAAGCGTTAGAGTAGATAAAGTGCAGTGTGAAGGCAGATTGGTTCACTATAGCTTCTCATCTCCTTCCTCCACGTCCTTCAGACTGAGAACCTCCAGAGAGCCTTTGCCTTTAGTCTCACAGCGAATCAGCTCATCGATCTCTCTGAAACAGCCCGGATCCACAAGACAAACCTAGGTGAGAAGAGGAAAGCAAAGAATCTGATCAGAGGGAGAAAGTAGAAACTAAACGACAACAAATACAGTAATAATGTGCATTCAGCAAATGTCTGATTTTCCCACTGCAGAGATTTTAACGGCCTTCCTGTTCCTCACCATTTCCAGCTCCTCATCAAAGTCTTCAGTCTCCACGACCTGTAGGAGTGGTTTCAGCTTCTCCTTCACCCTCTTGGCCTCTTTGGCTGGCAGCACCAAGCGGAGCCTCATGTGGGCCCTCTGGATTGCCATGCTCTCCTTCAGCTGCCTGATCACTTCCAGAGCCTGGCGATAGAAGAAACATACAAAACTATCAACAGTCAATGCAATTAGGTAAAACTGAAAGTGATTTAGTATCTCCAGCACATAGTGCTGTAGCATTGTCAACAGACACGTTTATAATCTGCAGTGTTTATGGTGTAATCATGATACAGTCATGCATCACCTCACCTGCTGCTTAGTGCTCTTATTAGCTTTGATGGAGTAGTGAATGTCCTTCATGGCCCGCTCAATGAGACTGACCGTGTACGGTCGCTTGGTCTCAGGGTTGACACACTTTTCTGCCACAATTGTTGCAATGTCCCTGAACATGGTCTCCAGCTGAGTCTGCCGCTCCTTGTCCGACACTTGGAGCTCTCCTTTGGCCAAAATCTGTCCATAAATAAACAGCGATCAATAATTTGCAGCAGTAAAAAGAAGTGGCTGAGGACAAATGTACGTTCTCACCTGTTTACATATTTCCGTCAGGTCATCTGTCTCAAAGGCTTTGGTCAAATCGTCCTTTTTCGCTACCTGACCCTTGGACACGTTAACAAAAACTGAGTGTGTCTGCAGAACTTCGTCCAGGTCTTTCTCTCTGGGAGGAAACAGCGTTTGGGTTTCACGTGAGTCCTCTAACTATTTTTTGGTTTAAATCAGGACTAGTTGATTCAAAGTAACATTTATAAAGCATTTATAAACTGTCAGTAAAGTAGACTGTGTAAACAATCTAAACTTTACGTTACTCACGCTCCTGATCTCCAACTCATTACTTTATTCTTGTAGCAGGCGATTTCGAACCGCTTCCCTCCTTTTTTCATCCTGACCACCGCCACATTTGTTAGTCGTATCTGATTTGTTGGCGTAAAAATAGACATACTTGTGTTTTAAACGACAGAAACCTCTGTCCGAGCTGTCCAAAAAATATACAGTCAGAATACAGCCCTGTCGTAGCTGTTGATGTCCGCTGCTAATGAGTGTCCTCCGAGAAACATCTGTCGAACAAAGGTTCCGCGCGCTTTTATTTTAGAAAATAAATCGTAAAGGGTATGAACTGGTACTTTTTTATGCGATGCAATGTATTTTACCAGTTTTACGTGTAATTTACTTTAGTAACAAGTTTGGTCAAATTTATATGTTTTGGATAGTTTCATCGTGGCCGTTTTATTCAGATAACCCCTGTGAGCACAGGGTGGCGCCAAACACACTGACAACTTTATAAAAAAAAATTACATTTTCGACAGTGTAGGAACACTGAAAAACCTATTACTGTCTATGGATAAATGTAAAGTCCTCCCAAATTAGACGTCATCTTTATAAATACGTGCTGCAAATGTAAAGAATTGTTCCATTTAAGAATAAATAAAAGACGAAATCAAGAGTTCAGAGATAAAATGTGGTGGAGACATCCATTTTGATAAATGTGTATATGTACTTTACTTCAACGATTTAAGTACTCTACTAAGTAAACAGTCTATAGCCTGTCGCCAAACAACAAAATAACTACACTACCCAGGATTCTCGGCGGTCCAACAACATGGTCGCTTAGAGAACCCGGTGCTGAGGACTGTGTATTTTCATGTATAGTTTGCAGTCATGTTGTGCTTCTTAGTAATTGTTTTGCTTTTTATAAGTCGTGTCGCCACATTGGATATTAAAGGTAAGTTTGTTATGGTTGTTTTCGACTTCTGATACTTCTTTTACGTCACATTTTAGCTACACGTGCTAACATTGCTAGCTAACATGCTTTGCTAACCTTTACTGGCAGCAGGTGAGACGGTTAAAGTTTTATTTACGCTGTTACTTGTTCCAAAATTAGAATTAACAAGTATCTGGCAAAACATTGCTGTGCTGTATTTGCATTAATTCAGGTAACGCTTGTTAAATGTGAGCTCATTTAGTCTCACATGTCTGAACACACAGGACCAAGTTGTCTGATGTATTTATTCTACTCTCCAGTCTCACAGGGGGATCACAGCGCCAGTGAAAAATATTTAATGTCAATATGGCACAACAGGGTGTACGTGTATACAGCTGCTGCCCTTTTCTTTGGGCTTTGGTTTGCACTGAAAACAATAAAGCGGGTGAGTTGAAGCCTTTTTTCTAAGTAGCGTGGTTCATTTTGTCTTTCTGGTGTGGATTTCTGTTATTTTAAGTAGCGTCTATTGCTTTTTTAAAATGTATTCTTAGGTGGGAAAATATTATTATTATTAACATTTTTTTTTAAATGTTCTCAGAAAAACTCCAAAGATGCCAGCCCTTCAGTCTACAAGGCTGTAAAGAACAATGGTCGCCCTGAGAGAGAAAGTGTGGTTCATGTTTCAGGAGCAAAAATCTTCTTTGGTTCCCAAACTGGAACAGCCAAGGTGAACTGCTGTTACTCATCCCCATTGGCTCATGATGTTGAAATCTAGACAATACATCATCTGCCTCAAGGCAAAATGTTCTTTTGAAGACAATGCTTGAGTCTAACAGAATTTCTTAGTGTTGCCTCTGTAATAATATAATAGTAATGCTGTTAATAAAACATAAGTAAGATTCCAGTTGCAATTATTTCACAACAATTGTATTTAGCCTCTGGAAATGGACTAACGCATAGTGAATGCAGCATTCTCAGATCTGGGACAACCATCAATCATGGCTCTTTATCTGTTCAGGCCTTTGCAAACGAGTTGTCCGCAGAGGTGAAAGCCCTGGGGATACCGGTTGAGGTGATTGACATGAAAGACTATGATCCAGATGATCAACTTGCTGATGAGGTAAGTGTTCTTTAACAGATAAATGCCTCTTTCAGAGTTGTTTTTAAATATCAAACTCCTAAATAATCAAACTAATTTGTTAGGAACTAATTAGTGCATAATGTAATTGCTGCAGCTGTTTTAAGAGGATAATCCTATGTTATAATGTGCTAAAAGGTTGCTCCAGGCTGGTAATTCAATCTCTAGAATGTTAGTTTGAGCTCGTTAAGACCTTACAACTTGTGCTTAAAGGCAAGGCTTCAGAATTAATGAATCATACCAGTGTTTCCTTTTAAATAATACGATGAGCTCCACATTGGCTTTGTTGAAGCTTATTCTTTGCTTTCATGTTCACTGATTTGATTCTTCAACCAACTGGCAGCGAGGACCAATATGTTGCACTAATAACTCTCAGCTGGGAAAAGATGGATTATTTTCATCAGTGCTCCCCTTTTTATGTTGTGGGCGCAGGCACCGTGTAGCGCATTGAGAGATGAATAGGGGATTGGTTGGCTGGTGCACAGCAGGAAAGAGAATAGACATTTATTCAGCATGACAGTGACACAGTTCTGGGTAATGAAAAACCTCTACAAGAGAAATGAGCACAGCACGACCAAAAAGTCAGTGTTTGTTTGACAACTTAGACATGCGACAGGACAGCTGCCCTGTCATAAAGGAAAAAAAAAAAGATTTTCTCTGCTTTTAATAAATTATTGTTGTCATTTACAAAAAAACAGTTAAAATACTTAATTACTTTTTTTAGGACCTGTAATATGTTAAATAGACTTTAGTGGTGTACTCTGTTAATCTCAAGGACAAGTTAGCGTCAGTTAGTCAGATGTGTGCAATTCCTTCTCAAAGTATGCCGTTGCCTTAGATTAGTATAGTTTACTCAAGCACCCGTTTGCTTTAGAAGATTAGTGTTTCTTGGCCTTGTCTTGTAGCAGCTGTTAAAGTTTCATACATTTGGTTCATTATGATGATGTAAAATTCAAAATTGAAATATTCAAAACATTTATTCTAAAAGTCCAAATTAGCATAATCATTTAATATCTTCGAAGTCTTGGTTACATTTTGTATTTACAGATTTTGTTTTTTTACTTTTTATTTTTACAAATAAATTTAGTTGCTTTGTTTCATTTGCCTTTTGTGTTTATTTCTCCCATTAGTGCACCAGCAAGTCGATCTGCGTGTTTCTTGTGGCCACATACACTGATGGTCAGCCCACGGAGAATGCGCAGTGGTTCTGCAAGTGGTTGGAAGAGGCATCCACGGACTTCAGATATGGAAAGACCTACCTCAAAGGCCTCAGATATGCAGTGTTTGGACTTGGCAACTCTTTCTATGTTGGACACTACAACACCGTAATAAACCTGATTAATTTACTATTTTGTTGTTGTTTATTTAAAATGATGCGCTGGGCAGTTGTAGCTCATGACTATAATCTGTGTCTAAGTCTGCCTTCATGTTTGCGTCTCTCAGGTGGGTAAAAATGTAGACAAGTGGCTTTGGATGCTGAGCGCCATGCGACTGATGACCAGGGGAGAGGGTGACTGTAATGTGGTTAAGAGCCGTAATGGGAGCATCCAGGCAGACTTCCTGGCCTGGAAGGTGAAGTTCCTGAAGCGCCTACAGTGCCTGGTCAAGGGAGAGAAGAAGAAGTGCAGCGGCAAATGTAAACATGGAGGCTCCTGCAAGAACAAGACGAAAGACAGAAAAGCGGAGGAAGGAGAGCAAGCAGCTCACAACAACAGCTCGGAGGTAATAATCGAGTTTACCTTCCTATATCACACCAAATAAAGGCAAACATTGCATCAGCAATTAAAGATCCAAATGTCAACTTAAGAAATCCAGTTATGATCAGATTGTGTGGGCCTGGAGCTGGATGCAATATTCTGTTTTTCATTTCATTGTTGGGTCCCAGCTGTTAAAGCCAGATGTAGTTTTTTGTACCAGTTTGTGCGTCACAGTGCTCAGTAATAGTTATATAACCTGACTCTTTATTGTTGAAATAACGTACAGTTAATTTTCATTGTCCTTGGTTAATCAGAATTTGAACACATTTGTGTGTTTATTATTAATAATTGATTGCTGTATAAAGATCCCAAAGAATAATACAGAAAAAAATCTTTGCTATAGCACTCCTTATCACTCTGTAACATTCAGTGTTGGATATCAGTGATCGTTGACGCCTGAGTAAACTCCAGGCTTGTCCATCTTGTGAATATAGGAAGCGAAGCAGTTGAGACCGTGCATAGCTAACATCCTATAGCTGAAGACACGTTTCCTCAGAAGTGTTCTTTAGATATTATAGCTGCTTTTTCCACGAGTGTGAAGTGGAATGGCTGCGCTAATGGCTTTTAATTTGTTGTCTGGACATTCGGCATCATGTCAACATATAAAATGAGCACTTTTATTTCACCATTCATTACAGATTTAACAAAGGGGGAGCTACAAACATGGGCACATTATGTGTACACACCAGCGTTGATAAGCTGTTGTCATGGCAGCGGGCCCCTCGGAGCCAACCCTGAGTGAGACTTCTTTCCCTCTGTCTGCAACACTCGGTGCACTCCGCAGAGGCGACATTAAGCCAGAACCAAGCCTAGCTTAGAACTGTCCAGGTTCAGCATGTCTGGGACTGTTCTACCGTCATGCACAATACAGGACACGCACCATCAAAATTCAGTGAAATGACACACTTAAATTGGCGCCCAACAGGAGGTCATGATGCAGAGTAAATGGTACCATATAGTTTCCCCTGCTGAACGCCAGGAAAGTTGAATCGATCCTGGTCTGAGCCATACGTTAAGCTCTTTGCGTTGGAGGATCATTTAAATTCCAGGTTTTCTCTCTTTCTCATGTTCTTTATTTTTTCTTTTTTTCAGGAGGATTTGATTGAGTCCAGCAGTGATGAGGAGTCTGGCCTGACAAATGAGAGACAAACTGGTTCTGTGGTTGACATGGAGGATCTGGGCAGCATAATGAACAGCGTGAAGAAAGCAAAGGTCAGGCTGCTTCCAGTAGCTTGTTGACAGAACGTCTGTGTCTCTGTAGCTTGGAAAGCTTGCTTTACAAGTATTTTAGCTGGTGTGGTGTCACAGTCACAAGCTTTTACACAACTGAGAGTTCATGTATTCTGTCTTCCTAGATAGACAGTGTTTGGCTGCCTGCTTCACAGGGGCCGGTTGCTGAGTCATTTCAAACTGAGGCTCCGATGCTGCCAGGTCTATTTCCAGAGTTTCCGTCTTAAGATCTATAAGTGGGCACCGTGGTGGCCTTAAAGCTTAGTCCAACATCAAGTGTAATGAGTAAAAAGAAGAAGCGATGTCGCTGGAGGAGAAGTAGCAGATGGGTTGAGAGACACCAGACCCCAGCAGGCGAGAAGCAGAGGCTTGTGTAATAGCAAGGACGCCCACTTCACAGACGGGTGAGGAATGAGTGACTCAAGGGAAAAAATGAGAAGGAAGAGCTCCAATTGGTCTGTTTATAGGCAGTGGTATACGAAGCACCAAGCAGGAATATACAGCAGGTGCTTAACATTTGAGACTTTCTTCAGTCACATCCAAAGTAAAGTCAGATCAGATCAAAGCTTTGCCCTCTGTCAGCCTTGTCTTCTGTTTGAGAGGTGTGAAATTATTTTGGGTTTATTTATTATAAGTCAAGGTGAGGACAGGACCACACCTTTCCCTCTGATGACAGGAGCCTCTCTGCTTCCTAAGCGTCCTTCACATGAGTGAATAGTACTGAATGATCTGCAACAGGGGGTCTGTGATTGTCAGGTTTGTCCTTGGTGGTGACATTAATATTACAGCGCATAGAGTGTGAGTTCTGGTCGTTGTCGACAGGTACCTTTTTATAAGGAGTGCACTGTTTATACATCGTCAAAGAGGATGTTAATGCTGGTGAATGCTGTGTCACCTCAGTGGGACAAGCCTGGATCCATTTTAAAAACCATCACCATCGTGTTCCTGTTGTCACGCTGTGATATTCTCCACTTGAGCACCATGCCACCTTTCAAATATAAATGATTAAGTTTAAATATGTTCATAAATAGTTTGTTCTCTTCTGATTTGTGTCTGTGGCATCAAATCAGTGCAGTTCTTTTCAAACAGTGTGTTGATATTACAGGTGTTTAGCCAAGCTGCAAATTAAGTGTGAACAAGGAAAGTCCCCTGA
Source organism: Betta splendens (assembly GCF_900634795.4). NCBI lineage: Eukaryota > Metazoa > Chordata > Actinopteri > Anabantiformes > Osphronemidae > Betta > Betta splendens. Next base: position 19,262,990 of record NC_040893.2, read on the forward strand.
CCAGAACATGTTACTTTTCTAATTTACATGGTCTGCCCCTGTTAATAAGCCATACTCCTGAATATAGTGTATGTTTCCCCACTCTGTGCTCATAAAGGTTCCATGAGTCTCTGTTTTGCCCACTTCAGACGCCCTTTATTTGAACATTGTGGAGGCTGTGTCTGCATGTCACCGCTAGGTGGCGATAGACTCCCAGTTGCAGGCAGCTGTGGTTGAATGAATGAATCTTTGGGCTTCAGAGCAGCAACATTGACATAATTTACAAAGCTATCCGCTAAAATGCCAAAAAATCATGGACTCAAATTAATTCCCAGCTTCAGTAAAAGGAAGTGTGTGTGGATCCCATTCCATTTTCACTTAAATCAAAATTAAACATTTATTACTGCAGCTTTAATATATATGGCCTTAAGAAACAGATATGAGGTACACTGACTTATGGGTTAAATAATGACTCCACCAACATAAATGGATTGTGTGTATTAAGCAACAGAACCATCTTTTGATTTTTTGAGGTTTTATATATATTTTTTATATCTTCTGCTCCTCTGTCTCTCTCTGCCTCTTCTTCCACATAATCGTTTGTTGATCGCCCTATTAGCCGTTTGCTCTTTGCTATCTGCCTGAATCGGCCCCGTTATGTGTCATGGCTCCATAACACGCGGTGCTGTGAAATGTCCCACTTCTTGGTTCACACAGGCCGGAGCATGACTGGAGGTCTGTGAGCTCTCAAGCGAGGGGAAAGCTGAGCAGTCGGAACCAGAGACCGGGCCAGATGAATTTTTAGGGCTGCACACAAACACCGCAGGGACAGATTGATGCACTGTTGGCTGCATGTTGCATACGCCACTGAAATATTCCATGTCATGGACCCAGTAAGCAAATGTGGTTTAAATTGTGGGTTACAGAATTTTATAAATGTATCTATTATGTCGGATCCTTTGACGTCATTGACGAGACAATGTTTGTGTGTTACTGTATCCCCACACATTTACATTCACGTTTAATTGTCAGACTGGTCCTAATGGAGTTGTACCTGTAGGTGCAACGTGACCGTAGACGTGTAGGTGCAACGTGACCGTAGACGTGTTGTCGGCAGGAGGTTTGTTCAGGAGACTTCAGTTCATGCTAAATGAACGAAGCGCATCAAGGTCACGTGTATTTTTCTGTTGTGTGTTTTCCCTGGATATTATTCACATCAGATATTTTGATAAATGGGATCAGTATTATGTAGCACATAAACAAGTCCAACCCCATTAGTAGTGCAGCTAAATGGTTAATGTTCTCAAAGTGAGTCGTCCTAATGTGGTGTTTTCTCCAGAATCCAATCATTCATTATTCGAATGAAATGGAGAGAAGCTGTAAATCCTCCAGAACACAGCCAAACAAAACTCTGAACACGTCAGCTGTGATGGTTTAAGGTTCATGGTGAGTTTTAGTTTTCTGACACACAACTGTTGGTTTATTCTAATTGTTGGTGTAGCTGTAAAAACCAGCTCTGCATGTACTGTACAAACAGCGGATAGACACAATTAGTGATTTGTAGCGTAAAGTGGGTATAGTCGATAGTTACTTTCAAAGTGAAGTTCAAAGGCAACAGAAAAGACTCACTGGGAAATAATTGGAAAGATGGAAGAGACAGAAATATGGATCTTTGATATTTGTAACTTTAAATTGACTGTCTGTCAGCCTGCCTCGGCTGGAGCTCGTCGGGGTCGTCCTCCACGGCATTTCCAGCCAGGCAGCAGTAGATGGTGAGATGGGGTTCGTCTCCCCTCGGCGACGCGCACCGGAACCAGTGAAGAGCTGCAGCGTCTCAGGAATCCACTCGTGAGCATTCGTCAGCGTTTGCTGACAGTATCAGCCCCTTAGGAGCGGCGCTGTACTGAGGAGGTTCCACGTGCAGCCCGTAGTCAGAGGAAATGGATGCGGTGCAGTAATTGGGTGGATCTGTCACTGGACGTGGTTGATGTCAAAGTCAGCTTTGAGAAGTTCCTGTTCTCATGAACAACTTTTCCAACAGGACGTGATCAATGTTCTGCAAACAGCATCTGAGATATTTAATATACACATAAATGCTGTAGTTGATGATGTAATTGAGGCCTGTAGGACGTTGTTAATCTCTCAAATAGGCTGCAGACAAACTAGCAGCTGTGAAAAGCAGTCTCCTGTAGTTTAATGGAGTTTTTTTTTTAACCCTTCTGTCCAGATGGGCGGATGCTGTTGCCTGCCCCTTATTTGTCGCTGAGGTGCTTTCAGAGCTTTGATCTCGCATCCATCGGGTGTTTAATCACCATTGGCAGTTTAGGCAGCTTTATCCGATCGCAGTGACACTGATGATTAATGGACGGCGACGGGGCCGTGTCCCTCACATTCCTGTTTGTCAGCGTTCCTTTGTAGACAAAGTCCCTTGAATGTCACCCACTTACTTGTTGTGTGATGAAATTAGCAGAGGAATTATGAAGTGGTGACAGGATGCTTGTTGTATTTTAATAACACTTGCACCTTGTCAACAGACACTAATAGAGAGAACATGACAGACGAGAGGACGCTCATGTGTTATTAAGTGTTTTTCTTCTTCACGAACTGGAAAAGAAATGAGTCTGAGAGAATCATTAGTTTCACCCATGTAACGAATATCTAAAGGAGTTTGTTGTGTTCCACAGAGTAAAGAAGACGGAGTCAGGACTGAAGATGAAGCGGAAGAGAGAGAGATGATCACCTCGTCCCTCAGAGAAGCTCTCACAAAGCAAGGTGAGGTGAAAAGGAGACGTGGATGTAGCTGAAAAAAGTCACTGATTAATGAGATTCCTGTGACAGCGCTTCAGTTTAAAGTCAAATCATCCATAAATTCTGTTTCCAAAAGCGACATCTGCTGCATGTCACTGGTGGCTGTGATGCCGTCGTCACACGTAGCGGCAGTACATTAAACAGCTGCTTGTCAGCATCGACCTTGCTGCTTCCTCAAAGGGAGCAGAGTTGTAGTTAACTCTTAAATGGTGAATAATGGATTGTATGTCTATAAACAGGCACGTATTGCACTGTGTTAGTATTTGCTTGTTCTATAACTGCTATTGCTGCAGGTGTCCAGCTACTTCTGGTACCTACACTAACAGTAGAGCTGATTCTGAAGCAGCTCTGGGTCTTCTCTGTGCTGGTAGGTCTCGTGCTGACATGAAGCCGGTCAGAGGTGCTGCGTGGAAAGTGTGAAGCTGGGGAGTGTTTGTTGTCTAAGAGCAGTAAATGATGCAGTGCGGCCCTGTTACCCTGCGCGCCTGCTCCTCTCCTCAGGGTGCAGTACAAAGACTTTCACTCCTCTCCTCCCACTCTGAACCTCAGAAAACACCTAGCAGAGACTTAAAGCTCTGTGTTGAGCGTATTCATCTGCCCAAAGTGGATGTAAGTTTATTTCTTGGCTGAACAGGCTTCTTGTTGAATCCAGTATTTTTATCTTAATTGTAGGATGGTGGAAAATGACGTGCTCATAGCTGAGGCATGATACTATTGTAAATGCATTCAGAGCCTGTTTGTTATCAGCCAGCTCCCCATGGTTGCTTACACAACACTTTATAAATAGCCTTCTCTCCATTTGACCAAATGTTGACCCATTTTATGGTCTTTATGTTGGCATCGCTACAGTCAGGCCTGGTGCACACTTTGCTTTATTTGGAGTGTGATGAAGGTTTGGGCTGTGTTGTAACGGACCCGGGTCTCTGGAGGCTCTCCTCCATCGCCTCTTTCTGGCATGACATGGATGCAAAAGTCACACAGCAACTGAAACGCTCCTGGTTTGGATATAAAGCTGCACATTTAGGAGGTAGCTCAACTAATGAGAGAGAGAGAGAGATTTTAAAGAGTGCCCTTTAAAAGGTCATTATGAAAAAACGTCAGTTGCTTTTAAAACTGAACAACTTGAAATACTATTAGTAGTTGTTCTAAACTTTTAAACATGGATCTGAGCACAGACACAAACGTTTTAATTAGGGTTGTGGATGAACTGGTGAACAGTACCTTCACTGTCTCATAGTGATGCCTTGTACGTCGATGTAGGATTAGTTATAGCTCACGTTGGACGTTATCGGCAGATGCCTCGTCAGATTTTAGACAAAGTGTGTGTCTGTCTTCAGTTTTACATGACCTTTGACGCACAAGACATTAGAAAATCAGTTTATCTAATGAACCAGAGGATCAAAGTCATTAATAATTGAACTGTTATCAGATCCAGCTGTTCTCTGTACAACCTCGTAGTGACCTGGTGTTGTTGCTGGGGGAAAGGTTAGAGGATGTTGATGATGGATTCTAGGATTTCTAGGTTTTTTTATGATTTCTAGGAGGAACCACAATTTGATGCTAGTCAGCATGTTTCTGTTTCAAAGCGAGAACAAGCTCAGTGAACTTTAATGTAGCAGGAAAACAACGATTAATTCAGTTTGTGTTCTGTGTTTTCTGCTTATCAAAGGCAAATCTTTGATTCATGGCAAGCTGCTACACTCAGGTGCTGAATCACAGATCATTACAAATGTATTCACCAGTGGCCCTGATGAATAAAATTTGTCTTTGACTCATCCAGCATCAAACCATAAATCTCTTGACACGGGGAGAGACACTGGCTCCGGCTTCCTCTCTGGTTTTAATGGCATATTTCCTCCATGCAATTCCAAACCAAAAAGTTTATGATCTGACCTCCGCTCTGACGCCAACTAGACTCAGACTGGCTCAACTAGAAAGAGGTTTAGGGCCTAAAGTCTTCTTGGTTTACTTCGGTTACTTCCATCCCCAGCATCACATTCTGCGGTTTCTTGAGCAGATGTTGTGATGCAGATAAAATAGTTTTCCCTCAGACTGAAACAGAAGCAGACAGAGGCTCACCCAGATCAGGCCCGGCCGCTGTGAGGCAGTGGTAATGAAAGTGGAAAGAAAGGCAGAGCTGTGTGGAAAGTAGATTTCAAGCTCTTGATCTCCCCCTTTGTGCAGAGAGAGAATTTGAACACTGTGATGTGCCCTTGAGCAGCCACGAGTCACTTCATTGGAGACGTTCAGCGTCTTATAGGAAATGACAGAGTTGCAGTTTTATTGATAAACCATTTATAGAAAGTCTCTCTTGGTTTTGGGAGATTGTGTTTTCCTGATTGAAGCCTTGTTCATTGTTCTTTGTAGGTTATAAGCTGATTGGAAGTCACTCAGGAGTGAAGCTTTGTCGATGGACCAAGGTGACGACATGTGCCTTTACTAAATGCAGACCGTTTCTCAGGCGGAATGTCGTAACAATGACACATCCTTGTTGTTTGTGTTGTCCAGTCCATGCTGCGAGGCCGAGGCGGCTGCTACAAGCACACGTTCTACGGCATCGAGTCCCACCGATGCATGGAAACCACCCCCAGCCTCGCCTGCGCCAACAAGTGTGTGTTCTGCTGGAGGTAGGAACCTGAAGAGCGCAGTGACAAACAAACATGACTAAAAAAGCAGATCCGTGTATTCGGATATTTGGGGCCGATTCTAATCATATTGCACCTTAAACACACCTTAAACTGGAGACATTTCATTAAATTAATTTCAAAGGCTCACTTTTATTATCAGCTGATCCAGGGCAGCGGCACCGCAGCTCTCAGTAATGGGCTGTGCTTTCCCTCCTATTGTACTCACCAAACTCCCTGTTCATCCAGAGCCGCGATCTCACTGTGGCAAACAAGTTAATGATGTATGTGCAGGAGTCTCCTGGCAGAACTGTGAAGCCTGAAGGTAGGCAGTGATTCAAACTGACGGGTGAGAGATCCGGCCTCTTTCTCCCCTCGAGAGGCGGCGAGCGCTGAAAGGTCGCTGTCAGAGCGCGTTGTCACCACGGATCTGCCCGTCGCTCTCAGAGCAGCGTGTGGGACGACGGCAGGAAGCAGTTCCAGGACGCAGATGCTTTGCTGCAGCTGTCCTTGCCGTCCCCCCCATCTTTAGCAACAGGTGCAATCAGATGTGTGATGTGAGCGTATGCATATGCATGCGACAGATTGTCTGAAATTCGCCGTGCCTCCGGATTTGTTGTTGCACCTACACATCACGCTGAAGGTGATAATGACACCCGAAGGAGGTGTGGAGTAAGATGCTTCCTTTCATTTAAAGATGAGGAGACTCAGCTTTTATAATTTATGTTCATTTAGTGCCTACATTTGTAGCCAGGTTTCGCCCGATGGGACAGATTCCCCTCTGAGTCTAGTGAAATATGTTCCAAACGCTGTTGCAGTAAACGGCTGCTGCCCTGCAGCCGTACTTCAGCCGGCTGGAAACAGTCCTCCGGCCGCAGGACGCCTGCTCACGCCTCTTTGTGTCTCTCTCCCCTCAAACTTAGACATCACACAAACCCAGTGGGCACCGAGTGGCGCTGGAAGATGGACCCTGCTGGAAAAATCCTACAGGACGCCCTGGAGAAGCACCAGAACATGATCCGGCAGTTCCGAGGTCAGCGCCGGCCCCGCAGCAACAGCAGCAACAGCGCAAATCAGTGCTGCGGCTTCGCTGTAGTGTAATTTCTACTCCTGGCAGCTGCTGTGTTGTTTTCATTGCTGCCAGCGTTGGCTGACGACGACTGGTTGGCTGCACGGAGCTCGGCCCAAACGGATCCAAACGGATCCTGGTGGTCATCCGTGGGCAAAACAAGGCAGTGACACATTTATTAAAGGGATTAATTAACACTTAAGAATAAAAAGCTCAGTTTCCCAAAGCCTACGTGATGCAAAAGCAGGCGTCTGTTGGTAAAACAGAGATACTGATTTAATTTCTAAACCAAATTATTTCAGCGTTAAATGGTTTCCTGTTTGCAGTAAGTCTTTGCATTGTGTTTTTTATTTGCTTTCAGTTTGTCGCTGCCAAAGGCAGATTAAATCTGCTCATGAGTTCACACGAATGCTGCAAAGTGAAGTTGAGTTTAGTGACGAGTCTGTGGCCGTCCAGTCAGTTGAGACCTGTGAGACCCCAACACAACGAAGCCTGACGCGTCCCCCTGGAGCTAGATTCACATGCACCTTCTTCCAAATGTTCCTCAGAACTGGCGTGGTCCTGAGTCTTTAACCTCAAAGCTGCTGCTGATCCCATTATTAAACAGCAAATCTATTGTACTCAGGAAACCATGTAGAAGCCAAAGCTCGGAGCTTTTCAGACAGCTCTTCTTCAAAGCATCACTTTATGGCTAATGCGATTCTCAGAGCAGTCGTTTGTGATGTTTTATAATGCACTTCAGTGCTGATGTGTTTATAATGGAACAATCGCGCACACACACTTATGCAGTAAATTGGTTTATGGTTTACTTAAATTAAAAGGCTCCATTTGATGCTGAGGTTTCAGTTGCAGACAATAGAGGCGTACGTTCCAGCCGCTTTAACGAAGCACAGCTTTGAGATTCTACAGCAAAACTATAGCCTGGTTTGTCATTATCTGTAATTTTCTTTGCACTTGCATTATTGGCTGCCTTCGGCTTCGTTTTAGTTTTGGGAGTGACACATTTTATGAAGCCTTGTTCAATGACTTTTCATTGAGGCAGCGCCTCTGAACCTCTCCATGTGATTAAACACAGTGATTCTGCTCTGACTGCCTGATGATCTACTGGACAAAATGCCTCAAAATCACCAAAAACTAAAAACTAAGTACTTTGCTGTGGAAATCCAACTCAGAACAATATGACCACATACGTGTGCTCTGTGTGTGATTGTTACCTTAAAGACTCAAAGTGGTTTCTCCCTGGTGTGATTTACTTTTAGTTCCTTCTGTTTAATCTTGGTGGATGCTGTGAAAAGATAAGACATGCTTAAGGATAATTCATGCTATAAATTTTTAGAACCTGAAGTAGAGCCTTGTTTAAAAGCTTGTTTAAAAGCCTGAACGTGGCGGTGTGTGATTAGACGGGTTCTTGAAACACTGCTGAGCCTGGATGCGGCGTCTGACAGGTAGTTTGCTTATTTTATCATGTGTTTTGTATTTTGCCCTTCATGCTGACCTTCCTGCATCAGTATCAGTCATGATAGATTCCACGTAGAGCTGGAGTTTATTGCTGTGCAGAAGAAGCATGAGGTTGTTGGTTTTTTTGGTTGTAATTATGAAATACAGATTTCAGGTGATAGTTCATGTCACAAGAGTCTTTACTGTGAAGAAGTGATGCTGTCAGCTGTGTGGCAACAGGAGCCCAGAGACGTATGTGTTGAGAGCAGCACAACTTTAATGCACCTGATGTGATATCGGAGCCCTGTAAAGCGCCGTCTTTTGCTCTTTTACTGAGCTGTAACGCGTCCTGGGCACAGATGGGCTGCTTAATGTCTATGCAGCAGTCGTGAGATGTAATTTGTCCGTGAAAGGTGGAAAAGTAACTGTTTCATCGCTTCAACCCTAAAAATGTTGCTATGTTCTCGATAATTCATAAAGCTTTGAAAAGCACATGAAGGCAACAGGCCAGGATTTTACTTAAAGATTCACTGTCAGTAAATCACATTCGCTGTAGCTAAAGCTGTGTCCCAGTAAATCCACATGATGGTCTTTTCCTCCCGTGTATCTTTTGATTTTTCGTGTTTTTGTTTGTCCATTAACGTTTACCTGATAGTGAATCTATAAAACTGTTCTTGAACAGATGAGTAAACTACAGATCCTACATAGGTGTACATGTTTGATGTAGACCTAACTGTGAGCCTCTGTCCCTCTCCAGGCGTTCCTGGAGTGAAGCCGGAGCGCTACGAGGAGGGTTTGGCCGTCAAGCACTGCGCCCTCTCCCTGGTGGGTGAGCCAATCATGTACCCTGAAATCAACACCTTCATCCGCCTCCTCCACTCCCACCGCATCTCCAGCTTCCTCGTCACCAACGCACAGTTCCCACAGGAGATCAGGTGGGGGCAGAACGCACACCGCCGGTGTCTTTGTCACAGCAGCCGCTCTGCTTTGGCTGCAGTGTTTATGATCCTAGTCTCTGGTGTGTGTTTAGTCCTTCACTTCAAAAGCTGCTGTCTTTTGAGGTCTGAGAGGATGAGCTGGAAAGTAAGAAGCTGCTCGTAGTGCAGAGGAAGAAATCAACAAAAGATCATTATTTAAACTGTCCAGAGCTCCGAGCAGCGTGGTTCGGGTGGAGTATGAAACCTGGCAACCCACCACTGTGTGCTGCTCAGATCAGAGCCCAAGGGCTCAAGTATGTGTCTTCTATCACGACTGCTGGCTCCTAATCTGCAGCATTTTATCACTGAACTTGATTGAAAGAAGAAGCAGGCTGCTGTTGGGAGGCGCTGCCACAGACTCAACCACTGATTGTTCTCTTTATGACCCCTCTCAAATGTTGCATTGCAAATTGAAACACCGTGAAACGTTTAGTTTGGGGAACAAGGGAGAAGGAATGCGGTCAGAACAGGAATGGGATTTAAAACGGATATAAGGGTGTTTTTAATTCTAATAAAATTTAATCAAAATAAATAAATGACATTTGATACATGTCTGCACTCGTTGTGATGTTTAAAGGTACAATAATATTTACTCTGCCCTTTTTCTCACCATCTAAACTGACCTTAAAATGAAGCCTTTGCGTGTCTGGAAACGTCTGGAGGGATGCATGCCTCCATCAAGACGTGTGACATGTCAGTTAACTAACCTGTCACACTGACTCATCGTGTGGTTGAGGGTGGTGACAGCAGCCATCAGCTTCTCTTTTTCCTCTCTCTGCCTAAACCAACCGAGTCGAGGGTGATGTTTGAGTTGAGAGACTGAAATAAGAATGGTTTTCTGTCGTGCACAACCATTTTCATATTCTGCACTTGACCGACTACTGTAAAAGGCCGTAATTAGAGCAGCTTAAATATTTACTGTTGCCATGGTGAATTGTAGTAGTCGAAGAGCAGAGGCCTGTTTTAATCCAGCAGTGCTAGAAATATTCATGTAACATTAATGTAAAACAGCAGCAGCAAAACTGAAGGAGGGTTCATTAATTCCTTATCGAGCAGATTTAAATTTTTAAAATAGATTATAAAATATTTTAATCAAAGGCCAATTTACTCATTTAATTGATATTGTTGTTTGTTTTGATAATTAAAGACCCGTTTCTGGTAATTAGCCAATGGTTGGAGTTAACCAGGATTTTTATGTTCTTCTGTTCAAACCTTTAAGTGGAAGCTTCTCATCTGTCTCTGGGTGCTTATTTAGTAGTGAGCAGGTTAAAAAGAGGAGGTGATGGAGAGCAGCTCTGTGGTTAGATTTAAAGCACAAGTTCAGTGTTTGTTGCATGGAATTGAATCGCGATGAGAGAAGGAAGATGTGCCGAGTGATGCGTCTGAGCCCAAATCTCTTGGCTTCTCCTTCAAGAAAGACAGAAACTCACCTATGAGTGTTATGAAATTAGTCATTGCAGAAGGAGACTGAGACCAAAACCACATTGTCTGCACTTTGCAGGAGCCTCGTGCCAGTGACCCAGTTGTACGTGAGCGTGGACGCGAGCACCAAGGACAGTCTGAAGAAGATTGATCGGCCACTTTTCAAAGACTTCTGGCCACGTTTCCTGGACAGCCTTAAAGCCCTCGGAGAGAAGGTGAGCTGCCGGTTCTAGAGATCTGTCCTCACAGAGCTGCCTCCATTTAGTTTAAAGCAGAAGCAGCGGTCTGTGTGATGTGCATTATGTTGATCCTTAGAGACACTGAGAACAGAATGTGCTTTTGTATTTTTTAAACGAAATATCTTCACTAACTCACAGACTGCACTGTTCCTGCCTCCTGTGCAGACTCGTCATTGTTGTTTTGAGTGAATCAGAACAGCTGATTAAAGATGCTCCCCTGATTCAGTCCTCTGTTGCAGTAACAAATGGCAGAGAGCACTGTGCTCTTCTAACACGTTCTTCAGTTGGCTGGTGGCATCATTTATTTTTAATGCATTGGATAATGTCACTGTCCCACTGGATGGAACAAGGGTGATCATTTCTGTAAAGTGTGCGATGTCTGTCCCCTGCAGCAGTTTAATAACATCAGGCCTTTTCATCCTTGAGTCCTGCATCAGCTTGACTCAATCGATTTTCTGTTTCCTTACAAAACAAAAACAATAAAAGGGGAAAGAAATGCGCTGAAGTCCACAGGCAAACGACCTTGAGAAGGATGAGGGCTGCAAAGGCTTTCGCTGGGTGCCTCCATTACATGCATCTGTAATGGTGCAACTTCCTTGTTTAATGCTTCAGTAAACATTGGGCAAATTCATCACCACTCAAACTCACACCAGCTCACTGGAGACTGATTGTTGCACTTTGAGTGCCTGTGGATAATAATTTAACAGCTAACTGCACTAAGTAACTATCCAGTGCATCTGTTTATATTATTGTGAACCACAGTCATTTTCCTAAAACTTTGTGTCAAACATCTGAAATCAAACCTTCCTGTTACATTGCACTTCTTAATCCATGTTGGATGAGCATTCACGCAAGGATAAAATCAGATGAAGCGCACGTGTCTGTGCATATTTTATAAACGCAGTTAATATTTTATCTTTTGCATAACAAGTTTCCTGAGTAGAAACACCAGAACGGAGGCAGAGGCCTTGCAACACTTGATTAGATTAGTAGTCGCTGCACTTCTCGTGCACCTCGCTGTGACAGTATGGTTTGTCTGTGTGCAGCTTCCAATCTCCAAAAATAATGTCCCTGTGTTCTCGCCACTCCCTGTCACAGCTTTATATTCCTAAGTCTCCACATCCTGCTGGGCTCCAGCTCCATCTCTCCTAAGCGCTTATCCCTCTCTGTTCTGTTTGACAGCTCCCCCCGTCTCCTGGACCTGGCCTCCCTGCCAGTGCACCGGGGGACTGATCGAGTTGTGCCTCTGTGTCAGATCTAGAATAGAGACAGCTTGAAATACCTCACCTCCTCATTTCTACTGGCCAATTATCCCCTTCCCTACTGGGCTGAAGAGACTCAGTGTTATAGATAACCTTCCAGTGAGGGAGGGGAAATGATGGAGAGTGCTCTCTCTCCTCCCTTTGTCATCTGTTGGTTTCTGTGTATATTGTATTGTTCTCTTTCCTCACATTCACCTTCCTTCATCTTTAACCTGTCTTTTCTTGCCTTTCTCTCTGAATAAATCCTCTTTCTCCAACTGTACAGCAACAACAATAGCTCTAATCTGCACCGCTGCGCTCTGAGTGGAGCCTTTTAGTACTTTCATTCGCCAAGGGAAAGGCAGCAAAGCACATTCACATAATGTGAATATGACACTCCAGCATATTACTGATCCGGTAGATAGCGCAGAAAGACCCTTCAGCTCCACTGGTAATCATCCTTTGACTGCACCCAAAATACCAGCATCGAAATAAAGTCAGCAGAGATTATAATTATGATTGGCAGCTTGAACTATTGGTAGCTCTTACACGCATTTCTGGTTTATAACAGTGGCTAAGAAGCTGATAGAGATGTGCTTGGCCTCTTTGACGGAGCCTCGTGTCCTGTGTGTCTGTGCAGAGGCAGAGGACGGTTTACAGACTGACGCTGGTCAAGGCCTGGAACGTGGAGGAGATGCAGGCCTACTCTGAGCTCATTGCTTTGGGGCAGCCGGACTTCATTGAGGTCAAGGTAAGACTTCATCACTGACATCACTGACATTTGCTACTTGTCCTGAGCCACGGGGTGAATTTCCCCTTCATATTTATGACATATGACACGTTTGGTAAATGTGTCTGTGCCTGTTCACTCCCCACCAGGTGCTTCTTACGGATGCCATGTTTAGCATTTCCTACCTACGCGGCGTTAGAATGCCATATAAGAGCAGTAACGACGAGAATGTTGCAGCGCTCGTCCCAGCAGGCGGCAAAGAAGTAGAATTAAATGGCAATTTAATGAAGCATTTGGGTTTTATTAGTCAACAACACAAACCAACCTTGATGCTCCCAATGCAAACGAATCAGCAGCAACAAGCAGCTCAACAAACACACTATTAGCAAAGGACATATGGTTTCTAATGTTCACTCTATTCAACATGTCAAAGCATATTAATGCGTTTTATAGTTAGAATGTTTCACAGTTGTTGACGTGCAGAGAGTTTGTTTGTCTCATGAATTATTCATGGCTTTGATTTTGACTGGCCTCCTTCTGTTTACTGCTGTCTGTCACCTGTCATGTTCTGTGACTGCTCTACATGTTTTAGGTAGTGCATTTCTATGGATAGTCTCAGTACATTGGAAACGTTGGACTTTCCACCACACTGACCTTACTCCAGTCACTGGCAGGCTCAGTATTAATAGCAGCAGAGGGGGACACCTGGTGACAGCCTGAGAGGTGGTTGTCATAGTTACAAACTCTCCTGAATCGGCGTTCATTTTTCCTTCCATCACATCAAGGTTTGATCTCGGCAATAATACAAGCACACGCATTAGTTGTAGTATCAGTAATAACTGCTGACACTTCTACCTGCGAGTGAGTGACGGAAACATCTTGACCCTAATTTAAGAACATCTCTTTCAATGAGGCCGATCAGGCCCAGTTTGTTCTAATAGGCCTATTCTTGGTGCGCCTTTCCTTAATGAGGAGGGGGCTTCAGACCTGCATCCAATCAAAGTCTGCTGTGGTCTCTTTCAGGAGGTGAAAAGGTTTTGTTGGGATTAATTGAGCACTTTACAAGCAAGCAGCCTGAAAAGACTCAAAAATAGGAAATCAAAGAGGAATCGAAAGCGGAACGAGTCTTGCTCAGTATCACCTGTCTAACAAAGGCTTCAATAGACGTGGGGTCAACAGTAGCACCGGCTAATTCTAGACTGACAGTCGTTCATTCATGTGCAAATGACGCAATATTTCATCACAGGTTGGATTTAATTGAATGCTGTAATATGAGCTAGTTTTATTTGTCTTTGTAACTAATTCAGTTCTAAGCTCATCATGTTTGATTTACTCCCAGGCTTTTGTCTTTGGTCTCGTCATCTTTTATCTCGTACCTATTTTAAGTTAGCTCACACCTGTTTCTTCATATCCTTCATATCCATATCCTTGTTATCCTCCAGGTTTACTCTATGTACTAAAATCAGACTTCTTTTTGCTGTTGAGCTTCAAATCATGTTGTGTCACGACGTGGTCAGCCCTGATCTTTTTCTGTTTTTGGTTTGAACGGGGGATCTGCTTGTGTTGGCTCATGGCTGGCTTCACATGTTCTGCCATAAAGCAAACGATGCAGTGAAGGGTGTCACATACATAAGCTTAGCATGAGTGATGCACCTTCTCCCTGAGCTTCCCGACCTCTGGCCGCTCTCCACTGGGATCCACCTGCTGTTGGCTGTCAGATGTTCCTTCCTTTAACCTTCATTCGTCCAGGCAGTGATTGCTTCGCTGAATGCTCTTTATCTGTGGCAGCCTGCTCAGTTACACTGAATCACACCTGGGAATTGCCCAGCACAAGCAGACGGGACAGGTTTGGGGAGAAATGGCTTGTTCAAGGACAAGGTGAGAGAGGGAGAGTGGATGACAGATGATCCCTCATCCCGTTTACTCTCCCAACATCAGCTTACTGAAAGAAAAACAGCAGCAGCGCAGACAAAGGACAGCGTTCTGTAGTTTGTCTTTTGAAAACTTTGTCATTGCAGTAATTGAAGCACACATTTTGGCAGTTGTGGACTGAGCAGCTTGGTTCTGTGCTGAAAATGTAATTGCATCCTTCGATTTTATGACAAAAGTTTAGCCACCAGGTGCAAAGAACTAAAGTTTGAGCAGTGTCAAAAAAATGCAGCGGTGCACAAGTTTCCTGCTGGAGATAATGAGATGTAGCAGCCACCGGTGCAACGTGGTCTTCCTGCAGTCGGAGGCAAAACAGTCGTTCAGTGGTTCTGGTCTGACACCGGCTCATATTAACACTAACAAGGTCACACTCCCTCCATCAATCGTCCCCCTGGTCCTGCGAGTGTGGACGGAGACAAGCTGTCTTCATCTCGTCCGTCTGTCTCGTCACTTTCCATCAATTGTCCGTCCACTGAAATGTCTCCGTCCTTATTTGTCGACTTCAGCAAGAACAGTCTGAGCTGTGTGACACTTCAGTCTACAACCTTATCCTTTGGGATAGACAAACATCTGGCTTATAGAAACACAAATCCTGCTGACCACAGTCCACTGTGCTCATCACAGATGAGAGGCGCTCACTGTTATTTAGTGAATACCAGCCATGCAGATAATGAGGTCTAGATGGACAGAAAGTGACACGTGGGTCATTGTGTTAATTGTACAGTGATGACTTTAGCCTTGTCAAGAGAATCAAAGCATAATTGAAACCACCTCTAGCATGGAATGAGTCACTGGTGGAGTCTGACATGAATGTGTCCAATCTCATCTCTCAGGCTCATTTCCTTTTGCTTTCCTCTTTATTTTTGCCTTTGTCTCTGTTTCACTTCTTGTTCACTTATGGTTTGCACAGATGTGAAGACGTATTTCAGCAGCTGTGACAGGCTCACACGTCGCTATCCTCGCCTTCGTTCCTCTACATTAAGCAAATGGTACCTACTCGTGCTGTAAGCAGCGATCAACATGCTGAAAGCAAGTCTTCCGAGATGGAGCTTTTCGTCTGCTGTTAATGGATTAACTACAAACCTCTGGGCCTAAGTTGTTCCGAGACAATAGATAATGTAGTCGTCTGTATATGCTGCAGGGTTTCCTGGACTTTGTCCTTTGTGCGTATGAAACGAGCGTCCCGTTGCCGTCCCTGTTTCCATACGTTTTGTGAGGTGGCGTCCAGCTGAGAGACAACACGTCTGGTCCCATGTTTCAGAGTCTGACCTTCAGTTCAGGGCTCTTTCTTTCTGTCTCATCTGTAAATGACCCCCTCTGTCTCTCTTATCTCTCCTCCTCATCGTCCTTTCCTCAGCAGTAAAAGGCAGCTGATGAACCCATCTGCTCCTGAGCTTTGGGCAACTTATCGACTTCAGCATCATGAGCCCAATAATCAGTGTCCTCCAGGATGGACCTGTGTGAGTGAAATGGAACGAGTCACTTCATCATGTCAGCTGCTCTCAAACCAGTCGTCAGTGTTGATTGATCGTTAGCAGCTGCTGATGGGACTGACCTCTGTAGCGGAGACAACGTTGACTCTGAAATTTGATTGTATGTTTTGCCTCTATGCTCCAACATGTTCTGCCTATTCAGCTTCCACTGTAGCTGGATGTGATTTATCATCAGTGTCTGAACCACGTACCTGCCTCTAGAGCAAGGAAATGGCTCAGGAAACGATTTAAATGTACACGGATACATTTAGTCAGTGTGTTGTGGACGGTGGGGGGTCTGTGACATGCAGGGATCAGTGTGTGCTCAGGAAGATGCTCCCTGAGGTCCCTCAGTGATGCAGCACACGCGCTCCTTGTTTAAAAACACACCCATTCCTGGTGATTAATTCCTAGAGAGCTGATCTCTATTTAGCAGACCTACAGGCAAGGCTGATAGCGCCAAGGTCCCACATCAATTCCCTCCAGCCTCGAGCCGCACCCTTTCACGCTCCAACTTCCTAAGAGCTGTGCTGTTGTTGGTGAGTCGCATTTCCAAGTGGCCCTGCAAAACCGCTGCTGATGAACTACTGGGGAAATGTGGAGAAGCTCAGTGGGTGTTAATGGTTCTGTGGAAAGTGGTCTGGCGCTGACTAAGGGGTCAGCGTTGGCTCGGCCGCCTCGCCGCCAACATGAGGATCTGACCACAATCACAGCAGAGGCAGCGCATGAGCTGTGTACGAGGCAAAGGACGTTTCCAAGCAGACCCTTGGGTGTCATTATGACATCCAATAATCAGCTGAGGGCCGAGCTAATGAGACGAGGACCAGAGTGGACCCGGAGTCTCTGACGCCGTTATTTAACCTTCAGACTGGACGCACCCTGAATCCACCCCGCTTCATGTGTCTGAGCACTGATGCAGCTGCTGTACGGATGTTGGGAGGAGGTGCACATTCCCTCGCTACGCAAATGTCTCCCAGGAAGCAGGTGTTCTCCTCTCATCACCTGTAGCCACAGCTCAGATTTGCTGCTATTGATCAGAAAACATTTGTCTGCTCTTTTGATTTTGTGGCTTTTTACTTCCTTCCTCGTTTTTCAGCTTTGTCGTTTACTGGCGATAAAAAGCCATAGATGCTGCGTGAGCATCCATTTTAATCCATCATACACCACAGACTATGACAGTAAATATGTAGCGGTGGCTCCTTCTATTTTATTATATTAGTAACTTGAGGTTTGTGTTGTTCTTCAATTTAAGTCTGCCCTAAAACCTGGCTTATCACATGTCCATAACTTGTGTATACACAGTGTTCTGAGGTTTTCTTGCAGAGTCGCCCTTTTCAAAGGTCAGAGCACCGAGTTCCTGTGCAGCTCGGCGTTCGTCTGACCCGTTTCTGTTGATGTGCTCGCGTGTGTCCAGGGTGTGACGTACTGTGGGGAGAGCTCGGCCAGCAGCCTCACCATGGCAAACGTCCCCTGGCACCAGGAGGTGGTGGCCTTCGTCCAGCAGCTGGCTGACATGCTGCCTCAGTATGAGATCGCCTGCGAGCACGAGCACTCCAACTGCCTGCTCATCGCACACAGCAAGGTAAGGACCCGAGCAGAAGTCCCCTGCAATGTCTGATGGTTGATAAACCCAGAGATTAGATTAGAAACACTCATCTATTGATAATGAAAGTCTCTGTTGTTTGTTTCTATGTACGTGCTAATTTGGTAACAACAGCAGTCTGCTGGTAATTAATTGGGTGCAGCTCCCTGAACGTAGACGGTGGAGGCATCAGCATCCATTCACACATAATGAGTAACGTGAACCTGCTGATGCTTTTTATTTTAATACTTTGATGGTTTAGTCCTCGCTTTTCTTGTTCATATAATCTGTTCTCCCGCCTTTGTTTCAGATACGAGCAGTTGTGCTTAGAGTAGTGTTCAGTTGCTGGGTTCTGCCAAGGCAGCTGGACATCAATAATTAATAAATCATGATTAATTGCGATCTTGGCTCCGCTCAGCACACACGACTCCTTTATACACACAAACTCCTCCTCCTCATTCGCTGGAGCTTAGTTTCCTCAGGCTGCTCCCAGGTTTATTTACCTCTGGTGTCGGAGGAAGCCGCACGCTGGTAATTGTTTCTTCTGGAGAAAAGAAGCTCCGTAAACTCTCCTCACATTTAGACGTCCTTCATTTTATTCGTTCCATATTTCAGATGCAAGCAGGGACTCGCTCCCTGTCTCCACCTCCTTTTCTCTCTCCATCCTCGGCTCATCTCGTTTCCCAAACCAGCCTGACGTTAAACGCTCACCTTTAACCATCAGTCGGTTCTCACGTCCACACTCTCGTCATCTTCCACTTTCTGTCCATTCCATCTGTGGTTGGGCTTTTCCCACACTGTTGTTTGTCTGTGTTCCTACGTAAATGCTCACACATTAATGCACATTGTCTTAGTTTGTGCTTGTTGTTACGTTGATCTATTGCTGCAGAAGCGATGATGTTGAGCTTAAGAGAGGTGAGAGCGTCAGGGTGCTCACACCAACTCTGTTTGTTTTAATTATAAGTGGATCACCCACTAGAACCTCCAGTGTGATTGCCGCTGTATCAAGCGGCACACAGCCGTTTGACAGTGTCATCAATAATCCAGCAGCGCTTTGGACTCGGGGCATTTTCCCTGTTTCCCTGCGAGCGGAGACTTTGATGTTTTTCTGTTAAATGTCTTTGCCGTCCTGAATGTGCAGCACCGCCGCAGCAGGAAGCGAAGCTCCTGCAGGTTTTAATGTTAACTTACATAAGAGCGCAGTTCAAAATGCACAGCGGCCTCATTGTGTGCGTGTGTGTGTACACGGAGCCTGCAGAACTTGGACTTCCTGTTGAAAGTCGCTGCTGGTTTGTGCGTTGCTTCTTCTGTAGCAGAAAGCAGTGGAAGCGTCATCATTCGTTCCTTTCAGTCTCCCTTCTCTTCCTCTGCGTCTCTGCTTTTCTACCAGCTCTGTTTTATTTTTAGTCTTTGCTGTTTTTTTTATTTATGCATGGATCATATTTGAATTGTCATCGCCGGCCTCACAGACACTTTGGATGTGAATAAAGCCTGAAGCTGCCATGTTCCGTCTGCTTACAGTATCTGTAGTGACATCCTGTGTGTTTGGTTGGGGGTTCGTTCAGCATGAACCTGTTACAGGAGGAGCTGAGGGTGTGTCACTCTGAACAGATCGGCTCCCGTTCGGCTCCGGGTCGTTGGAAGCGCTGCTACGGCTCCGTTCTTGAAGACGCCTCCTGTTGCGCTCTGTGATGAAGCGTCCTAACATCCTCAGTGAAACCAACAGGTTTCCAAACAGCACAGCTTCCTTGTGTTGCTTAGAGACTGGAACTGTTTGTAGAGATGCTCGCTGAACAAATATCATCCTTTTCCATTACCAGAAACATTAACTCCCCAGAGACAGTTGTTGTTTTTTTCTCCCTTTTATCAGGCTGCGTTTCCAGCGTAGCTGCAGATTTTCTCTAATGGCCGATGCAAGTAAAGGCTGACATTCAGACACTGAGTGCTTCACGCTCAGTGGCCTCCTGCAGGTGAAGCCTTTCACTGCACTAATAAAGGTTAGATTACTTGTCCCAGTGACCGGTGGTTGAATCTTAGCTTGGTCCCAGCGCACACATGGACTCTGCAGCCATGAACCTGAAAGAGCTTTTAAATGCTAAAAGCACGTCGTCGTCCCCAGTGAGCACTCGGTGCCCGTTTTCCTCCTGTTACAGCTTATCTAAGAACCGAACCATACCCAGGAGTGAGCCCAAGCCACCAAAGAGCATTTTACGCATCACAACTACATTAGAGATGAAAGACGTGCACGCGTGTGTAACACAAGCTGCCTCCTGCTTCGTCTGCGGGGTCTTTACTTTTCCCTCTGTCTCCATCTTTGTTTCCCTTAAGATGGATGTGAGTTGGTGAATCCACAAACATTATGAAATAGTGATGAGCACAGCTTTGAAGTCCCATTATGCAGCTGTTCTTTGTAAATGAAAGCCTCCCAGCTGCTGATTCTAGTCAGAGTTATTGGGTATTTGTTGATGTTGGTCTAGTTGTAGTCTGTTGCTTTAACTCGTGTCTCATGCTCTCAGTTCAAGGTGGACGGCAGGTGGTGGACGTGGATCGACTACGAGCGCTTCCAGGAGCTGATCCAGGCTCACGAGGAGAGTGGAGGGCAGCAGAGCTTCTCAGCATTGGACTACATGGCCCAGACTCCCAGCTGGGCTCTGTTCGGAGCCACAGAGCAGGGCTTCGACCCCACCGACACGCGCTTTCAACGGCGCAACAAGACCAAAGACCTCTCAGGATGCTGATGGATGCGGACGACAGGGGAATGAGGAACGGAGGTTTTACCTGGAATAGTGAAGTTCAGTGTGGTTTGTCCGTCCACGGATTTAAACCTAAACTGTCTCTTAGTTTGTCTTTTTTCATTGTCCCGACCCTGAAGATCAGCCAAACCAGCAAAAATGTGATCTCACATATATTTTCTTTTTACACATTCTCTGCATATTTGCGTCCTACAGAGATCTTCAGTTTCCCTCTTTATTTACCTGTGTTCTTATAAGTGTCAGTGGGTTTAACCTCCTCATTGCATGGTCAAAGTTGGACCCGGTCAGAGTAGCTTCATCACCAGCCTCAGACGTGAACGTTATATCAGGACTAGTTTCTCGATGCTGCGTCCAGAGCAGCGGCACAGCTCCCTCTTAAGCCGGAGCGAGACCTTAGCATCATCTCGGCCGGGAGCTGCTCCTTCTCAGAGTCCTGCTCTCTGCTTCGTTGCTTTGTGTGTTTGTTGTTGTGCGTTTAATTTATTTAGTCCAGAGGCTGCACTGTTGGACTTGGTCACGTTTTGGGCGTTTAAGCACCAGTTTCAATATACATCTACATCTGTATCATCTACTCATGTGCTGCACTAAAGCTTTGTGATATTTTAGAAATCCCAGAAGCCGTGTTTTATTTGAATGTAATCCAGATGTTTCTTTTGATTTGTTCCAGGAGGAAACAGGTGTGAATCTGCTGCTGTAATAAAAGTGTTTGGAATAAACTTATTTGGTATTTTTGAGGAGCACATTCATGAGCAGTGGCACGTTGTTACACGTGTCTCCCTGTAATTCTGCTTGTTTTTTTCCCTTTGGTTTTAGTGTGAACAAAGTGGGATGTTGACATTTTCAGACTACAATAATAGTGGCAGGAGCTTTCTGGGCTGCACTTAAAGGCCGACAGTAAGTGAACAAGGACAGAGGAGGAAGTAAAGTTCAAAGCTGATGCAACAGTGGCTTCCATTGTTCTGCTTTAGCTTCATATGGATGTTTTATTAAAGAAACAGATGTATGGATTATTGTTGTAATAGCATCTATTTCATATTCAGTTATTTCATATCTCTGTTATAGTTTCTCATCTAGAAACCTCTGCAATGCTGAAAACGAGGTTTGCATGCTTTTTCCGTGACAAATTCAGATTTTGAGCAGGTGCAGAGCTGCAAGAGCATAATCTGACATGGCCTCTGCAAAGGTGGGACATTTGTTCCAGGTTTGGCTGCAATACAGTAAAAATAGAAGGTGCTTCATGGGACTCGCCAGTGGAAAATCCAACAGCCAGCTTCTGTGAAGACATTCCCGCAGACTTTCATTTAATGGAATGAGAGCTCGGTTCGGTTCTGTTGGTTCGGCTCGGTTTCGCAAACAAGCAGGAGGAATGTGTCCACTTTTCTTCTGACACCGATCACCTGCTGAGCATCACAAAACACGGGGCCTGAATGACATTATTAGTCCACAAGTGAATCCCCTTTGAACAGCGACTCTGCTAACGTGTGGTTGATCAGTTGTGCAGGAGAGTGAGAGGCAGTAAATCAGACAGAAACATGAATCACAGAAATGAGTGTTGAAGAGTGTGTGAGCGTGAAGCGTTCAGGAGGGAGATGTGCTGATTGCCTGCTGTG